>NC_083503.1:5497985-5729862 GCF_905332965.1 Bombus pascuorum
AGACTAAGCTACTACAAAATAACGTGGGAAAAAATAAGAAAAAATGACATTACCCAATGCCACAAATGCCAACGATTAGGCCACACAGCACAAAACTGCAACCTAATCTACCGCTGTGTAAAATGCACCGAGCCCCATGGCCCAGGCGAGTGCAAAATAAAAAAAGACGATACAATCACAAAGGATAAAATATTCTGCGTCAACTGCAAAAGCTACGGACACCCCGCGTCATACAAAGGGTGCCCCAAAATCATAGAGCTGCGCCAAAAACTTTCAGAAAAAATTAAAAAAGACAAAGAAACAAAAATCAAACGACTAGAACAGATAAGCCGAAAATACACCCCAGAACTAAAGTTCTCGGACGCAGTGAAACAACAAGCAAGACCAAAGCAGGAAATCGAAAACCCCCCTCACACAATAAACCCAAAACTAGATTCGCGGGCAAACCAAATCCCAATTACAACCGAGATCATCCCTCAACAAATAATATTAAACGCTTTCGAAGATTTTAAAAAATGTATCATCCAAGCACTAAATCAACAACAAATACAACTCAACGAATTAAAAAATGCAATATCATCGCACGAAGACAGGTTCAACACCATCTTCAACTCCTTAGATATCGCAGTCGACAATTAGCCAAAACACACCAAACCAACAAACACAACATAAAACATCCAAATTAGATTTAAAACACCTGAAAATAATTGCAATAAATGCAAACTCTCTAATCTCAAACCAAAAAAGATACAGTATGCTAACCCTAATAAACAAAGAAACCCCCGACATCGTACTCATCTCAGAAACAAAACTGAACAAAAGACACAAAGTATCCTTCAAAAACTACTCCATAATAAGACACGACAGACCAAACGCTATCCAAGGAGGAGGAACGGCAATCCTCATAAAAAACCCCCTGAAATTCAAAGAAATCCAAAACGACAAAATAACAAATTTTAAAACCCTGGAGACGACAACCATAAAAATAAAAATAAACAAAAAGGAAAACTTACTCATCACCGCAGCCTACGCAACCTACGGAAACGAAAAAGAATTTAACGACGAATTCAATAACCTCTTCGAACTTTTACAGCTCGACAAACAAGAAAACTTCCACTTAATAGCCGGCGACCTTAACGCAAAACACACAAGCTGGAAAAAACCACTAAACAATACGAGAGGAAACTTCATCAGAAACTGGCTAGACAATAAAAGCATACACTACAAAACAAACCTTTACAGCTCCGAGCTACCCTCCTACCCAAAAGGAGGCTCATACCTCGACATATGCCTAACAGATACACGACTAAAAATCCAAAACTTACGACCAAATAACACGCTCAAAACCCTAGACTACGACAGCGACCATAAAGCCATACTCTTACAGATAAACAAAAACACATCCGACTACCTAACACTTGAAACACAAACCGAAACCCCCAAGTACAACTACAAAAAGACAAACTGGAAAAAATTCCAAAAACTACTCGAACAGAAATGCGACCTAAATATCTACAACAACGTCAACCTAACAAACAGACAAATCGACACATACATAGACGAAATCGAAAAACACATACAAAGCGCACTCCAAAAATCCGTCCCAACCTTCAAACAAAAAAACTCTTGCGATCCATATATCAACAACAAAATAAAAGAACTACAACGAGACAAAAGCTACATACTCTCCAAAATAAACAATATAAAACACAACTACTCTTACGACAAAAGAGAGGAATTAGAATACCTAAAATACCTACTACACAAAATAAAATTACAACAGAAACAAGAATTCGCAAACTCTATAAACCTCTACTGGACAAACAAAATAAAAAATATCTCCAAAAACGACTCAGCCAACATGTTCCCACAAATAAATCAAATCTTCAGACCGAAAGAACAAAACCCCAGCACTCCGCTCAAATTGCCTCCAGAGAAAGCTCCCCTCATCCAAGAAGCAGGTATAGAGATACACAAATCCAGCAAAGACATCGAGAATAACTTCATAATAACTAAAACAACAGAAAAACTAGACATCATAGGCACCCACTTCTCCAAAACACATACCCAAAACGAACACATGGGCCGAGAAGAATTAAACAGAATCATCATCGCAGAAACGAACAAACTCAAAAACGAAATAGAACAAGACATAACGTTAAACAAAACAGTCTGCACGTTCTCAAACGAAAACACCTCAGACAATCCCAAACAACCAGAAACAGAAATAAATTACTTTACAAATTATAACCAACTAAACAAAATCTTCGCCAAGCTAAATAATAAAAAATCCTCCGGCTTCGACGGCATCCCGAACATCTCACTTAAGCACCTACCAAACAAAATAAAATGGTACTACACAGTAATATTCAACAATGCGCTAAACAACGCATACTTCCCGAAAAAGTGGAAAAAAGCCAAAATAATAGCAATCACAAAAAAAAATAAAGACGGCTCATCACTCACAAACCTACGACCAATAAGTCTCCTCCCCAACATAAGCAAAGTATTTGAAGTAGTCATCAATAACCCCCTAACTACATTCTGCAAAAAAAAAAAAAAAAAAATACCAGAAAACCAATTTGGCTTCCGACACAAACACTCCACACTACACGCGACAAACAAACTCACGTCAGACATCTGCTGGGCACTAAACGCAAAACAACGAGTAGCCGCCTGCTTAATAGATCTCGAAAAAGCCTTCGACACAGTCTGGATCACAGGCCTCATTTATAAATTAATAAAAAAAAACTTCCCGAGATACTTAATCAAAATAATATGGGACATGATTACAAACAGAACATTCCTAATGACCGAGGGTTCCCATACATCAAACAAAGAATTCACCATAAAAAACGGACTCCAACAAGGAACGGTAAACTCCCCGCTACTCTTCAACATATACAACAGTGACATATTAAACCTGTTCGACATGAACAAATCTACCCACAAACGCTCCATAGCCTTCGCAGACGACCTAATCATCTACGTAACAGGCCGCAAAACTAAAACAATAAACACAGACCTCCAAGAACTATTCGACAAAATCAATGATTACTACCACACATGGAAACTAAGAATCAACGCAAACAAATGCGAAAGCATACTGTTCAAACCCAAAACCAGCGAAATCGGCCCAGCAGAAAGAAAACACTGCAAAAATTTCCAATTAAAAGAAAAGTCATCCGAAGAGACAATCATACCACACAAAAACTGCGTAAAGTACCTAGGCATAAACATAGATGACAAACTAAATTACAAACAACACATAGAAACCCAACTCGCCAAGGCCAATAAAGCATTCTGGAGAGCAAAGAGACTATTTTACTCGAAACATCTCAAGAATAATGTAAAAACATTATGCTACCAAGCTCTAATTAGACCAATTATAACATACGGTTGCCCAATCTGGTACAACATACCAGCATCGCTAATGGAGAGAATCCGCGTTTTCGAAAGAAAATGCATTAGAGCTTGCCAAAATGCGTACAGATCCGAACAGAGCGGATACAAAAAATATATAAAAAACAAAAAAATCTACGACCTAGCCAACATTCACCGCATTGACTGTCACATACTAAAACTAGCAAGAAATCATTTCGCACAAGCGTCAAAAATAAAAGAAAACAGCCTAATCTTCAGCGGCTTATACCCAAACGTACTATATTACAAAAACACAATGACAACAGGCTACATCCCCCCAGAAGCGTTCCTATACCTAGACGAAAAAAATTACCTCCAAGACCAAAACAATATCCCGATAATTTTCCACATAAAAAGAAAAATAGGGATAAAAACAATACTCTACGAGGAAAACCTAAACGGACTGACTGCAGACACCAGGTGGAGGTACAACATGGCCCTCCCCCAAAAAGACACTAAAGACAAACACAGAAGAAACACAAAAAAATATTGGTGGATTCCAAACCCATAAGAAAATATAAGTGAAAACTACCAATTCGACAAAAAAAAAAAAAACCATTCCTACCACCGTATAACCTAGATGTAAGTACTGTAAATATGTAAATACTATAATCATTGTAAATAATATAATTTAACACCCCCCTCCCCTTCCCTCTCATCCCCCCCCCCAAAATCCCACAACGCGTAAAAGTAATACACCGAGGAGTCCTGTTTTGCGGCCAAGTTTCAGGACAAAATACAACACACACAAGAATACACAAAAATCACGCACCAATGCGACTTAAACCCAAAAAAACAAAAAAATAAACGCAAAAACCGAAAATCCACGACACATATTAGACCATGGCTACGTCGTACCGACGCGTATCGGTACTTTTGCCTAAACACACTATACTCAATTCATTGTTTATTGTGAATCTCAAAAATGTACAAAAAATCAAATATTGGCTAAATAAACTATTTAAAAAAAAAAAAAAAAGAGAAATCAAGGATAAAAAAAATAAAGAAATAAAAAGAGGGAATTTATTTTTTAGAACTTGGTTTACACTAACTGCAATTTACTTTTGAACTACAACCGCGAATTTCCAAAACTGAAGCTCTTACAACTTGACCTTAGGCGGAATCCGATTCTTTTTCTTTGTCACCCTTCAATATCCCCACTATCCACGCGTTTGTTAGGCGTCCACGACCTTTGCCACGCACGTCTTCCAAATATTCAACGGAACGACCATACGGATATCGATAGCTCATTAGGCCTGTCGGTACTAGAGCTTCGGTGATACCGTTGGGAAGTTTTGTTGTCGAGTGCCGCTAAGCCCTATTCAAGTTTTCCGACCCTTTCCGCTTGTCGGCATTTGCGCTTTATCGCCGACATTGTCTGTATGTTGGCGATCTTTCCGCGTTACTATGATTCAGACCAAGGAATTACAATTCTACAGTGTTACCTGATGACTAGTACAGCCGTGTCGTCCGTGAATGTTAGTATTTTGCTGTTGGTAGTTGTACGCAATCCAGTGAAACTAAATAGTTTTGAGGTGGATAGGTCGTGATAGGTGCGGAAGAAACACTCGGATATAATTAACAGTATATATTTATTAACGAATACTCTAGATATTAGACTTTGCGTAGAACTCGCGATTACTATTGGCGGTACGCGATTACAAGTTCGACTTCTAGGCAATGCGTACGATGCGCAATACAAGTTCGGATGATGATTGCCCGAGATGTGTTGCGGAGCTCTGGTCAGCTATCGCTGCTAACTACCAACTATTGACTATCGACTCGCGACTGACTTCTAACGACTGTCTACGGATACGAGATCATTGGATTCGTCGAGGAAAATTTTCATTAGGAAAGTGAGGGAAATTGGTGTTGATTGGTTGATTTCTAGGTTGATGGTTGAAGAAGGATGCTAACCGCCCTTGAGAGGAAGTTGCTGGCGGGAAGCATCGCGTGTGAGAAAAGCAGATTTCCCGTATCTTCCCGTAGCAGGTGATAGATTTAGGGACTATTAAGACAAAGACTATTTGTTCGTTTGAAGAACATTAGCTAAACAAATCCTAGGATTTATAGCGGGTCTTTCGGCTAGCTGAAAATATACTGTGAAGATGTATCGACATCTGCCAATCATCTCATCCGAAGAATAGGGTCTTTGTGTTGAGAGCAATGGGATAGAAATCGTTGGAAAATTTAATGTCGAGCGCCGCTACAGTTGTAAAATTAAAATAGTCGTGGAAGTTAGAGATCCAAACACAGCGGATACAAAAAATTTATAAAAAATAAAAAATTTTACGATCTAGCCAACATTCACCGCATAGACTGTCACATCCTAAAACTAGCAAGAAATCACTTCGCACAAGCGTCAAAAATAAAAGAAAACAGCCTAATCTTCAGCGGTTTATACCCAAATGAATTATATTACAAAAATACAATGACAACAGGCTACATCCCTCCAGAAGCGTTCCTATACCTAGACGAAAAAAACTACCTCCAAGACCAAAATAATATCCCGATAATTTTCCACATAAAAAGAAATATAGAGATAAAGACAATACTCTACGAGGAAAACTTAAACGGACAGACCGCAGACACCAGGTGGAGGTACAACATGGCCCTCCCCCTAAAAGACACTAAAGACAAACACAGAAAAAATACAGAAAAATATTGGTGAATACCAAACCCATAATAAAATATGAGTGAAAATCCACCAATTCGACAAAAACCAATTCTGCCTCCGTGTGACCTAGGTGTAAATATTGTAAATATTGTAAATAAACCTATTTAACATCCCCCTCCCTCTCCCTCTCATCCTGCCCCACCCCAAAGTCCCCCAGCACACAAAAATTAGACTACCGAAGCGTCCTGTTTTGCAGCCAAGTTTTCAGGACAAAAATAACAACCATAAACAGGAACACACAAAAGCTCCGCTCCCCAGCGGCTTAAATCCTAAATATTTTTATCCAAAATATTATCCAAAAATATTTTTAATTTCATATTAAAGTCGTGTCATTTATCTTTAGTCATGTTTAACGTTTTTAATTTTACCTATATCTTTTTATACTTTTAATACATACTTTTAATTTGATGGTTTGTATAAACAATATGTGAAATCGTTAAACAAAATCATTACCGCAAAATGTAATTGACCATTTGAATAATTTCAGGACTCCTTTATTTTTCAAGTATTAGTGAATATTAATCCTCTTGAAAAAATGTACGGTGGACAACGTATAGGTTGGCTTGTGCGGCCGCGGTGGACAGACAAGCGCATAGCTCGCTCTGGCGCGCGCAGTTGACTAAGTGTTAATAAGCTATGGTCGTATACATGAAGAAAGTATCTTTTTAGCATTAAACGATTGTCACCATACGTTGTATCATTCTCTCATACATACTTACTTATATATTGCATTGTTTATATTTTCCGATAATGTTACATGTATTCGATATTCGGAATTAGAGAATGTAAAAGAATTATACATACGTATGTCGTTTGAAAGAATGCGAAAATACATGTGCCGAAAATTATGACGCAAACTGAAGGGCGATGATTCCCTGCGCGCGGTGAAAATGAAATCGAAAATGTAAAATGATATTTTCCGCTTTGTTTTCGCGAAAATCAATTATGAAATTCCCTTTACTCAACTTCACAATTCATTTTCTTGAAAACGAAGCCAGGCAAGATTTTACATATCTTTTTTATCCTCCTACATAATTGTATGTCGTAAAAAATTTTTATTCAATAATATTAAATTACAAAATCGATTACTTCAACTAACGCTCATACCGAGCTGAATGCGTTCTTTGTCGTCAGAATACTGTGAATCTCATCAGCAGGTCGGACCTCACTGGCCAAAAATACCAGGCGTAAGAATTGTTAATGAGTTTGTCAATTTATACAGTAATACTCAATAACGAAAAGTGATAAATAATGCTCACTATAAAAACAATCCAGAAATAAGTGAAGGAAAGAAGATAGATAGAGTGACAGAAGCAAGTAAAAGAAAAGTACAGCAAAAATGGATCATGACCTTTCTTAGCAACACAAGCTTTGGCACCCAAAGGACGTGAAAACTCAACCGTTCTCCAAACCTGGTGAACAGGAATAAAAGGGCAGAAAGTTGCCAGTAAAGTGTAAGCAAAGAGAAAAGCACAACAGAAGACGCGGACCGCGAAAAAAACGAAACCATAAATTCACTGATAGCCATTATCAGCAATACAAACGAAAAATGGGTTCAGCGTATTGCAATCGTAAGAGTCCTGCCTATCTCGGACACAGCAACACCCTTAAATAATAACAATAATAGAATCCAGAATAATAAGGAAAGAGAAGGAAAACCTAGGAAATAAAGCAAGTAGGCATACGGCCTCTCATGACGGAATGTCACAAGTCCGAAAGAGAATAATAAATGGACCGAGAGGTGGTATACCATCATCAACGAAACCCTCAACGTACCAGGCGTATCCCAGCGAAATGGGCAACGCAAGGAGACCATCTCCAGCGACAACGCTACCGAGAAGCCAGACACAAGCCGGACAAGCCACTGGTCTCTACAAGGAAGAACGCTGACACCAGAGCCCCCACAAATACAGTCAAACCGCTTCCAATATACATCACCCACCAGGTCTCGAAGTAGACTGTGAAATTCAGTGAGAAATTCTAAACACAAAGTCATTCCATGTTAAACGAATACACGCACATAAACACGTGCTATTCCTACAAAGTATACCAGACTTTAACAAAACGAAAGAAATCGTAATTGCAATTAAGACAGCCTTTTACGCATATACATCCAAATCGGAGAAGTACCTCACTGTCTCACGAAAGGTTCTATACAATAGCTTCTCCGAGACAGAGATAGTCGCAGAGTTGCAAGCACTACAGATGTCGGACGTCCAATTGACAAAAGATTGGCGTTTCTAAAAAAAAAAAAAAAGATCAATAGAGAACAATGTATTGCTCGTAATTTACACAAATGTAAACTGCATGGAGCCGGACAGACCAAGCGAGTGCAAAATAAAAAAAGAAGACGCGTTAACAAAGACAAAGTGCACTGCGTGAACTGTAAAAACTACGGATATTCTGCTTTGTATAAAGGATGTCTAATACTCGTTGAACTTTGCAAAAAACTATGCGAAAATATCAACAAATGCAAAGCATGAACAACAAACGCATTGCTCAAGTAAGCCGCAAATTCATCCCGTAGTTAAAGTTGTCGGACATCCTAATACAAGGGACACGCCGAAACCAAGTATTCGAAAACCATATTCTAGTCGAACGTAATAAACTTATCGAAAACTTCAAAAAAAGCATATTCAAAGCCCTAAATGAACAACAAACACAATTAAACGAACTAAAACAATCATCAAAAACGCATGAAGAAAGGATTGACTCTTGCCCAAAAGGAGTCTCTTACCTAGCTATATGCGTTGGAGGCACACAATTATAATTCCTTAATTTACGGGCAAATAACACATTCAAAACCATAGACTACGATTGCGACTATAACGCTCTGGTATTCCAGATAAACAAAAATACATTTGACTTCCTAATCTTAGAAACACAGAGTGACGGACCCAGGTACAAGTACGAAGAAACAAACTAGAAAAAATTACAAAATCAGCTCAAAAAGGATTGTGACCTGAATATCCGCAGCAATGTCAACCTAACAGAGAGGCAAATCGACTCATTTATAGACGAAATAGAAAAAAATATAAACCTCCCTTCAAGAATCCGTAGTAGAAATGAAGCAAAAGTCGGCTTTCCAGCCCTATATCTATAATAAAAAAAAAAAAAAAAAAAAAAAATTACGAGACAAAAGCTGGATATCGTCCAAAATAAACAATCTAAAATGAAATTATTCCTACGATAAAAGAGAAGATTTTGAATAATTAAGGTACCTTTTGCAGAAAATATAGTTGTGTCTAAAACAAGAATTCGCAAACTCTGTAAATCAACACAGGGCAAACAAAATAAACATATCTCTAAAAAGGGACTCTGCTAGTATGTCCCACAGAGCAATCAAATTTTTACATCAAAAGAATGAAACTCTATCCCATCTCTCAAACTGCCTTCAGACGCGAACGAGTCCATTCAGCGCGGTACGAGCGTTAGCTTCAATTAGTGATTTTCTTCTTTGCTTTTAATGTACAAAAAACGAATATTTGAAAAAATATAAATGTGTGCAAAAATGAGTGGTATATGGTATTAGTCGCGTAATACTAAAGCATTTCAATTTCTTCGTGTTTAGTCTATAGATTATTAAAAATAAATTATTAGGAAAGTAAAAAAGATTGGAAAAATTAAAATGTCAACACCACGCGGAGTTCCCAAGCGGTCATCCAATTAAGTATTTTCTTTATCTTAACTTTCGTTACCGGACGAGAACGAGTGCTTTTTTAATTTTTAATTACAACCTTTATTGCTCAAGAAAATACAGATTACATATGTTATATACTCAATAAACAAGGAATTTCAGTTGACAAGTGGCTCTGGCAAAAATATCGTTAAACGTGACGGCATGACATACTTATAAAATATTTGGAATAGGATTTACGTGCTTTTTACATTACAGTAATTGATTGTATTAAAACTGCTCATAAGCGGTACTTTTATACAATACTGGCCTTTTTTCTTCTTTTGCCCTGAGAGTTTGGTGATAAAAGTGAACAAATCGGTAGTTTATTTTTAGTTTTTGTGAGGTTGACTGTTTGTGAAAAGAGGTGGAAGTGGACAAGATAGGGAAGGGATGGAGAAAGAATGTTATTTAAATATGTTACAATATTTACATTTATTTTACAATTGGCGAGATTGAACGCTGGTGACGTTTCGGGGTTCTCCTTTCCTTTTTGATTTCGGTATCCAATAATACTTTTTTATGTTTTTCCTGTGTTTGTCTTTTGTGTTCTTTTGCGGAAGAGCCGTATTCTATCTCCACCTAGTATCTACGGACTGTACAATTTAGCCTGTCTTGAGTGTATTTTTTTGGTATAATTCGTTTGGAAATAGACAACTGAAAATTAAGCTATTTTCTTTTATCTTTGCAGCGTTGGGGAAGTGATTTCTTATCAGTTTTAAGATGTCACAGTCAATGCGGTGTATGTTGGCTAATTGGTAGATTATTTTTGTTTTATTTGGTAGACTATTTACAATCAATTCTCATAGAAAATTAGAAGTAAATTATTTTGGTGTGGTACTGTAACTTGGATCATAAGAG
The DNA here is from genome assembly GCF_905332965.1 of Bombus pascuorum. Taxonomy (NCBI): domain Eukaryota; kingdom Metazoa; phylum Arthropoda; class Insecta; order Hymenoptera; family Apidae; genus Bombus; species Bombus pascuorum. Next base: position 5,508,623 of record NC_083503.1, read on the forward strand.
TCTATAGTATGTTTGATTCCAGTTGAATCTAATGCTTCAATTTAAAGGTTATTGTCTTTTCAGTCTGCGGATCTGATGCGTCGTGTCAAGTAATTGGGTAACCAAAGCGTTTTGGTGGTTGTTAACTCTTATATTATATCTACTTCTGAACCTAGATATTTCTTCTCTGACTGTGGATATCTTGAGGTCGTGATGTATTGTTTCGTTGGTAACATACAAAGGTGCATCTATTATGTACCTTAGAGTTTAAATTGGAATCGTTGGAGAAATTCTATGTTGGAATTCTATGTCGCTGTTCCCTATAGTTGGATCCCATAGGTCCAACAGTGATAAATTTGCTGCTCCATTGCGTATGTTTAGCGCTATAGCCTCCTCCAGCTATGAATCTATTGCCCAGGTTTTCGAGGAATTTATTGAAGTTTTCTTTGGAAATAGAATGTCTAGGAGGACAATATGCTGCTGATGCGAACCATGCCAATCTCCTATCACTACGTTTGTGGTTTGGAGGTAGTCTTTCTGGAATGATGGAAGCTCATAGTGTTTTATGCTGGTCTTGGTGATAATTCCGGTGCCGCCGTGGGCCTTTCCACTGGCATGTTGGGTATGGTAAATCCTATAACCATTTATTTTCAGGTAATTTTTATCGATGAAGTGAGTTTCAGATATCAGCATTATGCCAATATCTTGTTGTTTTGGGAAAAGTTCTAGTTCGTATTTATGCTGAGCTAGTCCGATAGCGTACCAAAGAGCTATGCGTATTGGTTTTATTTTATGTTGGAGCGTGTTAATTTGTCCACGATGATTGCAAGCAATGATAGCAAGTTAATTTGCTCCGTTTGTTTCACGATTAATTTTTCAAGCCTATTGAAGTTATCCGTTTTTCGTGAACTAGTGTTACGTCGAGTAACACTCTCCTCCGCCGGATCGCGTGTCGCGGGCAGGCTGGCAAGCAGAAGTCTATACATTGTCGCGGCGCGCCTTCAATATCGTGTTTTTAACCGTCGCCAGCGGCCCGCGGTAGGTGATCCGGTGTCGTATATCAACACAATGCAGCGACGAGCGTATGGTTACCGTCTGGCCGCGAGTTCCAGAAACTTCGATTCGGATCTGTTCGATTTTACGTGTTCATTGGCGCGTGCGGTGGCGTGATCCTAGGGTAGTGGGGGTTGTCTCCTCAAAAGACAAAGGAATCGGTCCAGGACAGTCAAACTCTTCAGTAGCATTCGAACAATCAAACGCATCAGTCGCATCAGTAGCATTCAAACAGTCATACAAATCAGTCGTATTTCACAAGATCTCGCTAGAACATACTATCCGTAACTTCAAACACAATTCAAACCAATACTTTCTGTATAAGTTATAAGTGTTATTGTAATACAAATATATATATATATATATATATATATATATATATGTCGGGTTGACGTTAGGGGCGTTTAATGAATCTTCACCAATGTTGTTCATGGTTGTCGCACAGATATTTATTACACAAGTATGGCTGATACAAGATTGACAATCGGACGCGGTAGCTGGACGCTAATGACAATGGCCCTAGGTTCGATATAGCGAATCCACGGTCAACGGGATAACGAATATACTTTGCTTCAAAGTCTAAGTCGGACTCGACTTACTACTCGTGATACAAGGATCGCTTGATTAGCTCTTTGCTAAGACGTAGATTATTCACCGATCGTACAAACACACTAGGCGTATGGCTAATGAGACTGCTAGAAAGAGAATGACTTTCCGTCACGACGACGCTGCAGAGGAAGACTATGATGGGATGTGCCTAAGGGCACGAGATCATCGGATTCGTCAAAGAAAGCCTCCACACGGAGGGTGAGGGAAATGGGCGTTGCTGTTAATTGGTTAATTTCTATATCGGCGGTTAGCAAAAGATGCTAACCGCCTTTGAGAGAGAGTTCCTGGCGGGAAGCGTCGCACGTGAGGAAATCTGATCTCCCATATCTTTCCGCAATAGGTGACAGATTTACGGGCGGATAGAACAAAGACTGTTTGTCAATCGGAAGGACTAAGTCCTAAGATTTGTAGCGGCTCCTCAGACTATCTGAGCATAAACTGTGAATGATGCATCGGCATCTGGCGATCATCTTACTCAAAGAATGCGGTCTCTGTGTGACGAGCCGCGGAACTGTTACAATGTTTTATTGTCAAGTGTCGGTACTGCCAATTCTTTAAAGGAAAGCTATGTAACTTCATATCTCTGTTAAGCGGAACGTTCATCCCGCGACCGTGGCCACGCTTCGGCGACCGATGGTCGCCTCGAGCCCAAAGGCTCATTGTCACAAATTTCGAATGACTGTGTCTGGGTTATTTCGTAAATGCTACAGTATTGAGGCTTTTCCAAATAATTCCAACGGGGGGGACCCGGTGTCCTTTCATCTCCGACACGGCCATCCTGACTATCACACGTCCTCGGGTGTATCTAGAATATTGGGTTTCCCCAATGTTAGATTCGATATAACTGTCGTTATTTACAATTTAGTTAAGTGTCAAAATAGGTCAAGGGTCCAGTTTGACAGCAAAAATTCTGGTCGGACGTTTGATAAAGAAAGAGTTAAAAGAGAGTGGAAATCCGTAACGTTACGATTGATATTCGAAGTGCTAGTCGCATTTTGTGAATCATCAGTCTGGGCGTAATGACATGATGGACCATTCTCGATCTCGCACCTGGACGACCCTCAGTTCTCTGGATCATGATACCACACTGAGCTTTTGTTCAAACACTATGTTAGATGTTATCTCCGTAGTGTTAACGATACTTGAATTGAATTCGGTAACGGTGTGTTGATCCCACACTTACTTTGTTTGGGCCGTATGCCCCCCGTAAGCGTGTGTGTGCCACTATGTTCGATCCGACACCTGATTACCGCACTGGACATGTATGAAGACATTGTCCTTTGCCATATCGCCACACTACGTTAGATGTTATTTCCATGATACTTGAATCGAATTCGGTAACGGTGTGTTGATCCCGCACTTACTTTGTTTGGGCCGTATGCCCCCCGTAAGGCGTATGTGAGCCACTATGTTCGATCCGACACCTGATTACCGTACTGGACATGTATGAAGACATTGTCCTTTGCCATATCGCCACACTGGCATATGCAAACTCTTTCTGCTAAGTGCTGTGGTCAGCATGATCCTCTGGGACCGAGGTACTCGCATCGTCATGGTCACTGTTCTCGTCATCACCGCAGACGTCCAACTCAATAGGAACGCGACTATCTGGCATTTTCTTTAACCTATCATGGCTGTATTTATATGACCGTTTGCCGTCTAGTGTTTTTAAAATGTACCTATCTCCTTCCAGAATTTCCGCTATCACAAATGGACCGCTAAATTTCGGATCTAGTTTCGTTTGGTTCCTTTCCTCGTTTTTCTTTAATACAAAGTCACCGAGATTGAATTTAACTACTTTGGCTTTCGCTTTATCGAATCTTTCCTTATCATACTTAGCGCTATCTTCCATATTTCGTATGGCCTGTTGTCTTACGTTGCAGATATCTATTTCCTTTTCTTCGGTATTTTCAGATAGTAGTAACCCGTAGGGTCTCTCTGTTTTACCAATTAATAATTCTAGCGGACTCGATTTAGTCACACGATGAGTGGTGCAATTTAAAGCTAACTGTATTTCGCCGATCGCGTCTTGCCATGATCGCCCGGTCGTTTCTACTGTTGTAAACATATTCTTTAATGTACCCATAGTACGCTCTACTTGTCCATTCGCTCTACTAGCACCGGTTGCTATTAGGTGGAGTTTAATTTGTCTATCCTTACAAAAATCTTGAAATTCTTTGCCGGTAAAACATCGCCCTTGATCTGCTATTATCCGAGAGGGACTGCCGAATAGAAATATGGCGGACTTAAGTGCCTTAACGGTGCTAAGTGAGTCTATTTTACGAGTGTGGTGTAAGTATACAAATTTGGTAAAGGCATCGATCAGGACAATGACGTATTCTTTCGAGTCGTTCTTGCCGCTCAGCTTTCCCGTTATGTCTACGTGAATGGTATGCCAAGGTATGCTGGTCTTGGGTATGGGATGTAATTCAACTTGCACTTTGCCTGAATTCGCCTTAGAAATCTGACAAGCATGACAGTTCTCTACGAATTTGCGAACATATTTCGCCATCCCTTCGAACCAGTAATACTCGTACAGTTTCTCGAGCGTTTTATCCCAACCTAAGTGCATAATTGACTGGTGTATGTGGTTAATGACGGACCACCTAAACCCTCTTGGTACGATGGGCAGGCAGAGGGTCTTGCCTCTCCTTTGTATTTTACGGTAAAGGGTACCGGATCGTAACTCATACGTACTCGCAATGTCTTCCGCGAGCTCGTCGTTTCGCAGTTTGTTGACGATTTCAGAAATTTGAGGGTCGCGACGTTGTTCCGCTAGTAGCCAATCTTCCGAGATTTCGGCCAGATTAATTTTCTTTTCTTCGATCTTGTTGGTGGGGGCGCGGTCGGTGTCTACAAGATTACGCGAGAAGAAATCTACGTGGGCCATTCGTTTGCCTTCTCGATACATAATGTCGAAAGTGAAAGTTTGCAAGTAAGCCCACCACCTATGAACCCTGTCACTTAGACTTACTTTATTACGAGCTGCTTTTAACGAGTTACAATCAGTGACAACGAGAAATTCCCGTCCGTGTAAATAGTGGCGAAACTGTTTAACGGCGTTTACGACTGCCAGGGTCTCTAGTTCATATGAATGATATCTGGATTCCGCGGGGCTCGTTCTCTTACTGTAATATTCTATTACTCGGTTTCTGCCGTCGATTTTGTGCATTAAAATAGCGCCGTATCCGTCCGAACTAGCGTCAGTATGTAATTCTATCGGGTAGTTCGGGTCAAATATCATCAACACCGGCTCGTTGGTCAGGATGGAAATTATTTTTTGCCTTATGGTTTCGTGTCTATCTGTCCAAGTTAGGTTTTTAATACCGGAGGTAAGTGCGTATAATGGTTTCATTACCTGCGAAAATTTAGGGACGAATTTTCGGAAATAGGAGGCTAAACCTATGAACTGCCTAAGTTGAGCGACGGTCGTTGGTGCCGGTAGAGAACTCAAGGCTTGTATTTTACCCGGATTTGGGCGAACTTCTCCGTTATGAACTACGTACCCGAGATAAAGTACAGACGTCTTGAGAAAGGAACACTTCGAAAAATTGAAGGAGAACCCGGCGTTTACGAGGGTACCTAGTACGATGCGTAATCTTTCTAGAGCCTGATCTACCGATTCAGCGATGATTAGGACGTCATCCAGGTAGACAACGACGTACGAGTGGGCGAGGCCGCCCAAGGCATTGAGAATAGCCCTCTGGAAAACGGACGGTGCGTTTTTCAATCCAAACGGCATCGTCGTATACTCGTATTGCCCGTCGGGGGTGACAAACGCTGTATATTCTGTCGAATTGGGATGAATGGGGATTTGATGGAACCCGCTGGCCATGTCGAGGCTAATGAAGTACTTCGCCCTTTGCAATCTCGCGATTTGATCCGCGATAAGAGGTAGAGGATATCGGTCCGCGACCGTATTTTTGTTTAGCTCTCGAAAATCTACGCACAACCTATCCGAGCCGTCCTTCTTCTTTACGAGTAACATAGGGTTCGCGAACGGTGAGTTACTAGGCCTTATAATTTCTGCCTTAATTAATTCGCTTATTCGTTCGCGCTCTATGCTTCGCTCTGCCTCGCTAAGCCTGTAGGGGCTTCTTTGTACGGTGATATTAGGATCGATCAGACGTATCTCTAACTGTCCCGTATTTACTCGTGCACGCGGGAAACCCGTAATAAATGAACTTTTGAATTCTTCGAGGATGGAGATCAATCGGTCTTTGTCTTTGCCGAACACCTCGGTGTCGACCCCATTAATATCGATTTTACTTTCGGCGGTTACATTGTAAACATTGGCAGCTTTTGCCCTGCAGATACTGAGGCTATTTTGGGTAATATTTACGTTAAAACCTTGGCTCAAAATTTCGCGGCCCATCATGATGTCGTAATTTAGGTAGCCGTCGGCAAGGATGTGAAAAATTATTTCCAACGCAAAACCATCAATACGTACTATGGATGCAATTTGAGACGTGCAATTAATACGGTGATTTCCTATCCCTCGCATTACTACTACTTCGGTCGTTCCTTTGCCGGAAAATTTCGAGGCTACGGACCCTTCGATTAGCGAACATTCGGCTCCAGAATCGAAATAAAACGAGAACGACTCACCCAGATGGCTTAATTTACCAGTTGAAGACTCCACCACGCAGGAGTTGACTCGACGCTCGTTATCGGGGTTGCGATTTGTTTTCTGCTGCAGCGGGCAGTTGGGTGCGATGTGGCCCTCTCCGCGACACCCGAAGCACGACACCTTGGACGATCCAGCCGGTCGGCTTTTCTCCTGTCTCTCGGTTCTCATTCTCGTACGACACTCCGCCATCTTATGCCCGGGAATACCACAGTGACGACACTTGATCCGGGGGTCAGGTAGCTTCTGCCGTTTAACTTCGGGGCCCGTTGATGGATTTCCTGACGAAGGCGCCAGCCTCTTCTTCGCGCAGTGGAAAGCATTCATTTCCGTCAAAAATTGGTCCAGAGTCTTGATGTCGCTTGTAAGCGCTAGTTTCTCGACACGTTCGTCGCGCAGACTCAGGTGATGAAGAACGGTGGTGATACTTCCTTAGGTTCCGCACCCGCCTCTTGCTCTTTCAATTGACTCACGATGGCCAGAAGCTGCTCGGTAATTGTAGACGGTGGTGATCCTACTTCTGATGTCGGGTTGACGTTAGGGGCGTTTAATGAATCTTCACCAATGTTGTTCATGGTTGTCGCACAGATATTTATTACACAAGTATGGCTGATACAAGATTGACAATCGGACGCGGTAGCTGGACGCTAATGACAATGGCCCTAGGTTCGATATAGCGAATCCACGGTCAACGGGATAACGAATATACTTTGCTTCAAAGTCTAAGTCGGACTCGACTTACTACTCGTGATACAAGGATCGCTTGATTAGCTCTTTGCTAAGACGTAGATTATTCACCGATCGTACAAACACACTAGGCGTATGGCTAATGAGACTGCTAGAAAGAGAATGACTTTCCGTCACGACGACGCTGCAGAGGAAGACTATGATGGGATGTGCCTAAGGGCACGAGATCATCGGATTCGTCAAAGAAAGCCTCCACACGGAGGGTGAGGGAAATGGGCGTTGCTGTTAATTGGTTAATTTCTATATCGGCGGTTAGCAAAAGATGCTAACCGCCTTTGAGAGAGAGTTCCTGGCGGGAAGCGTCGCACGTGAGGAAATCTGATCTCCCATATCTTTCCGCAATAGGTGACAGATTTACGGGCGGATAGAACAAAGACTGTTTGTCAATCGGAAGGACTAAGTCCTAAGATTTGTAGCGGCTCCTCAGACTATCTGAGCATAAACTGTGAATGATGCATCGGCATCTGGCGATCATCTTACTCAAAGAATGCGGTCTCTGTGTGACGAGCCGCGGAACTGTTACAATGTTTTATTGTCAAGTGTCGGTACTGCCAATTCTTTAAAGGAAAGCTATGTAACTTCATATCTCTGTTAAGCGGAACGTTCATCCCGCGACCGTGGCCACGCTTCGGCGACCGATGGTCGCCTCGAGCCCAAAGGCTCATTGTCACAAATTTCGAATGACTGTGTCTGGGTTATTTCGTAAATGCTACAGTATTGAGGCTTTTCCAAATAATTCCAACGGGGGGGACCCGGTGTCCTTTCATCTCCGACATATATATATGTCGGGTTGGCGTTAGGGGCGTTTAATGAATCTTCACCAATGTTGTTCATGGTTGTCGCACAGATATTTATTACACAAGTATGGCTGATACAAGACTGACAATCGGACGCGGTAGCTGGACGCTAATGACAATGGCCCTAGGTTCGATAAAGCGAATCCACGGTCAACGGGATAACGAATATACTTTGCTTCAAAGTCTAAGTCGGACTCGACTTACTACTCGTGATACAAGGATCGCTTGATTAGCTCTTTGCTAAGACGTAGATTATTCACCGATCGTACAAACACACTAGGCGTATGGCTAATGAGACTGCTAGAAAGAGAATGACTTTCCGTCACGACGACGCTGCAGAGGAAGACTATGATGGGATGTGCCTAAGGGCACGAGATCATCGGATTCGTCAAAGAAAGCCACCACACGGAGGGTGAGGGAAATGGGCGTTGCTGTTAATTGGCTAATTTCTATATCGGCGGTTAGCAAAAGATGCTAACCGCCTTTGAGAGAGAGTTCCTGGCGGGAAGCGTCGCACGTGAGGAAATCTGATCTCCCATATCTTTCCGCAATAGGTGACAGATTTACGGGCGGATAGAACAAAGACTGTTTGTCAATCGGAAGGACTAAGTCCTAAGATTTGTAGCGGCTCCTCAGACTATCTGAGCATAAACTGTGAATGATGCATCGGCATCTGGCGATCATCTTACTCAAAGAATGCGGTCTCTGTGTGACGAGCCGCGGAACTGTTACAATGTTTTATTGTCAAGTGTCGGTACTGCCAATTCTTTAAAGGAAAGCTATGTAACTTCATATCTCTGTTAAGCGGAACGTTCATCCCGCGACCGTGGCCACGCTTCGGCGACCGATGGTCGCCTCGAGCCCAAAGGCTCATTGTCACAAATTTCGAATGACTGTGTCTGGGTTATTTCGTAAATGCTACAGTATTGAGGCTTTTCCAAATAATTCCAACGGGGGGGACCCGGTGTCCTTTCATCTCCGACATATATATATGTCGGGTTGGCGTTAGGGGCGTTTAATGAATCTTCACCAATGTTGTTCATGGTTGTCGCACAGATATTTATTACACAAGTATGGCTGATACAAGACTGACAATCGGACGCGGTAGCTGGACGCTAATGACAATGGCCCTAGGTTCGATAAAGCGAATCCACGGTCAACGGGATAACGAATATACTTTGCTTCAAAGTCTAAGTCGGACTCGACTTACTACTCGTGATACAAGGATCGCTTGATTAGCTCTTTGCTAAGACGTAGATTATTCACCGATCGTACAAACACACTAGGCGTATGGCTAATGAGACTGCTAGAAAGAGAATGACTTTCCGTCACGACGACGCTGCAGAGGAAGACTATGATGGGATGTGCCTAAGGGCACGAGATCATCGGATTCGTCAAAGAAAGCCACCACACGGAGGGTGAGGGAAATGGGCGTTGCTGTTAATTGGCTAATTTCTATATCGGCGGTTAGCAAAAGATGCTAACCGCCTTTGAGAGAGAGTTCCTGGCGGGAAGCGTCGCACGTGAGGAAATCTGATCTCCCATATCTTTCCGCAATAGGTGACAGATTTACGGGCGGATAGAACAAAGACTGTTTGTCAATCGGAAGGACTAAGTCCTAAGATTTGTAGCGGCTCCTCAGACTATCTGAGCATAAACTGTGAATGATGCATCGGCATCTGGCGATCATCTTACTCAAAGAATGCGGTCTCTGTGTGACGAGCCGCGGAACTGTTACAATGTTTTATTGTCAAGTGTCGGTACTGCCAATTCTTTAAAGGAAAGCTATGTAACTTCATATCTCTGTTAAGCGGAACGTTCATCCCGCGACCGTGGCCACGCTTCGGCGACCGATGGTCGCCTCGAGCCCAAAGGCTCATTGTCACAAATTTCGAATGACTGTGTTGGGTTATTTCTTAAATGTTACGGTATTGAGGTTTTCCAAGCAACTCCAACGGAAACCCGGTGTCCTTTCGTCTCCGACATATATATATATATATATATATATATATATATATATATATATATATGTCGGGTTGACGTTAGGGGCGTATAATGAATCTTCACCAGTGTTGTTCATGGTTGTCGCACAGATATTTATTACACAAGTATGGCTGATACAAGATTGACGAACGGACGCGGTAGCTGGACGCTAATGACAATGGCCCTAAGTTCGATATAGCGTATCCACGGTCAACGGGATGACGAATATACTTTGCTTCAAAGTCTAAGTCGTACTCAACTTACTACTCGTGATACTAGGAACGCTTGATTGACTCTTAGCTAATCAGATTGCCAGAAAAGAATGACTTTCCGTCGCGACGACGCTGCAGAGGAAAACTATGACGGGGTGTGCCTAAGGGCACGAGATCATCGGATTCGTCAAAGAAAGCCTCCACTCGGAGGGTGAGGGAAATAGGCGCTGCTGTTAATTGGTCAATTTCTATGTTGGCGGTTAGAAAAGGATGCTAGCCGCCCTAGAGAGAGAGTTCCTAGCAGGCAACGTCGTACGTGACCAAATCAGGCTTTCCCATAACTTCCCGCAATAGGTGACAGATTTACAGGCTGATAGAATAAAGACTGTTTGTCAATCTGAAGGATTTTAGTTAACTAAGTCCTAAGATTTGTAACGGTTCCTCAGGTTATCTGAACATAAACTGTAAACGATGCATCGGCATCTGGCGATCATCTGGCCCAAAGAATGGGGTCTGTGTGTGGCGAGCTGCGGGGCTGTTGGAATGTATTATTGTCAAGTGTCTGTACTGCCAATTCTTTAAAGGAAAGCTATGTTACTTTATATCTCTGTTAGGTGAAACGTTCATCCCGTGACCGTGGCTACGCTCGGCGACCGGTTGTCGCCTCGAGCCTAAACTCATTGTCTCAAGTTTCGAATGACTGTGTCTGGGTTATTTCGTAAATGCTACAGTATTGAGGCTTTTCTAAATAATTCCAACGGGGGGGACCCGGTGTCCTTTCATCTCCGACACGGCCATCCTGACTATCACACGTCCTCGGGTGTATCTAGAATATTGGGTTTCCCCAATGTTAGATTCGATATAACTGTCGTTATTTACAATTTAGTTAAGTATCAAAATAGGTCAAGGGTCCAGTTTGACAGCAAAAATTCTGGTCGGACGTTTGATAAAGAAAGAGTTAAAAGAGAGTGGAAATCCGTAACGTTACGATTGATATTCGAAGTGCTAGTCGCATTTTGTGAATCATCAGTCTGGGCGTAATGACATGATGGACCATTCTCGATCTCGCACCTGGACGACCCTCAGTTCTCTGGATCATGATACCACACTGAGCTTTTGTTCAAACACTATGTTAGATGTTATCTCCGTAGTGTTAACGATACTTGAATTGAATTCGGTAACGGTGTGTTGATCCCACACTTACTTTGTTTGGGCCGTATGCCCCCCGTAAGCGTGTGTATGCCACTATGTTCGATCCGACACCTGATTACCGCACTGGACATGTATGAAGACATTGTCCTTTGCCATATCGCCACACTACGTTAGATGTTATTTCCATGATACTTGAATCGAATTCGGTAACGGTGTGTTGATCCCGCACTTACTTTGTTTGGGCCGTATGCCCCCCGTAAGGCGTATGTGAGCCACTATGTTCGATCCGACACCTGATTACCGCACTGGACATGTATGAAGACATTGTCCTTTACCATATCGCCACACTGGCATATGCAAACTCTTTCTGCTAAGTGCTGTGGTCAGCATGATCCTCTGGGACCGAGGTACTCGCATCGTCATGGTCACTGTTCTCGTCATCACCGCAGACGTCCAACTCAATAGGAACGCGACTATCTGGCATTTTCTTTAACCTATCATGGCTGTATTTATATGACCGTTTGCCGTCTAGTGTTTTTAAAATGTACCTATCTCCTTCCAAAATTTCCGCTATCACAAATGGACCGCTAAATTTCGGATCTAGTTTCGTTTGGTTCCTTTCCTCGTTTTTCTTTAATACAAAGTCACCGAGATTGAATTTAACTACTTTGGCTTTCGTTTTATCGAATCTTTCCTTATCATACTTAGCGCTATCTTCCATATTTCGTATGGCCTGTTGTCTTACGTTGCAGATATCTATTTCCTTTTCTTCGGTATTTTCAGATAGTAGTAACCCGTAGGGTCTCGCTGTTTTACCCATTAATAATTCTAGCGGACTCGATTTAGTCACACGATGAGTGGTGCAATTTAAAGCTAACTGTATTTCGCCGATCGCGTCTTGCCATGATCGCCCGGTCGTTTCTACTGTTGTAAACATATTCTTTAATGTACCCATAGTACGCTCTACTTGTCCATTCGCTCTACTAGCACCGGTTGCTATTAGGTGGAGTTTAATTTGTCTATCCTTACAAAAATCTTGAAATTCTTTACCGGTAAAACATCGCCCTTGATCTGCTATTATCCGAGAGGGACTGCCGAATAGAAATATGGCGGACTTAAGTGCCTTAACGGTGCTAAGTGAGTCTATTTTACGAGTGTGGTGTAAGTATACAAATTTGGTAAAGGCATCGATCAGGACAATGACGTATTCTTTCGAGTCGTTCTTGCCGCTCAGCTTTCCCGTTATGTCTACGTGAATGGTATGCCAAGGTATGCTGGTCTTCGGTATGGGATGTAATTCAACTTGCACTTTGCCTGAATTCGCCTTAGAAATCTGACAAGCATGACAGTTCTCTATGAATTTGCGAACATATTTCGCCATCCCTTCGAACCAGTAATACTCGTACAGTTTCTCGAGCGTTTTATCCCAACCTAAGTGCATAATTGACTGGTGTATGTGGTTAATGACGGTCCACCTAAACCCTCTTGGTACGATGGGCAGGTAGAGGGTCTTGCCTCTCCTTTGTATTTTACGGTAAAGGGTACCGGATCGTAACTCATACGTACTCGCAATGTCTTCCGCAAGCTCGTCGTTTCGCAGTTTGTTGACGATTTCAGAAATTTGAGGGACGCGACGTTGTTCCGCTAGTAGCCAATCTTCCGAGATTTCGGCCAGATTAATTTTCTTTTCTTCGATCTTGTTGGTGGGGGCGCGGTCGGTGTCTACCGGATTACGCGAGAAGAAATCTACGTGGGCCATTCGTTTGCCTTCTCGGTACATAATGTCGAAAGTGAAAGTTTGCAAGTAAGCTCACCACCTATGAACCCTGTCACTTAGACTTACTTTATTACGAGCTGCTTTTAACGAGTTACAATCAGTGACAACGAGAAATTCCCGTCCGTGTAAATAGTGGCGAAACTGTTTAACGGCGTTTACAACTGCCAGGGTCTCTAGTTCATATGAATGATATCTGGATTCCGCGGGGCTCGTTCTCTTACTGTAATATTCTATTACTCGGTTTCTGCCGTCGATTTTGTGCATTAAAATAGCGCCGTATCCGTCCGAACTAGCGTCAGTATGTAATTCTATCGGGTAATTCGGGTCAAATATCATCAACACCGGCTCGTTGGTCAGGATGGAAATTATTTTTTGCCTTATGGTTTCGTGTCTATCTGTCCAAGTTAGGTTTTTAATACCGGAGGTAAGTGCGTACAACGGTTTCATTACCTGTGAAAATTACATTCTGCCTTAATTAATTCGCTTATTCGTTCGCGCACTATGCTTCGCTCTGCCTCGCTAAGCCTGTGGGGGCTTCTTTGTACGGTGATATTAGGATCAATCAAACGTATCCCTAACTGTCCCGTATTTACACGTGCACGCGGGAAACCCGTAATAAACGAACTTTTAAATTCTCCGAGGATGGAGATCAATCGGTCTTTATCTTTACCGAGCACCTCGGTGTCGACCCCATTAATATCGATTTTACTTTTCGGCGGTTATATTGTAAACATTGGCAGCTTTTGCCCTGCAAATACTGAGGCTATCTTGGGTAATATTTACGTTAAAACCTTGGCTCAAAATTTCGCGGCCTATCATGATGTCGTAATTTAGATAGCCGTCGGCAAGGATGTGAAAAATTATCTCCAACGCAAAACCATTAATACGTACTATGGATGCAATTTGAGACGTGCAATTAATACGGTGATTTCCTATTCCTCGCATTACTACTACGTAGGTCGTTCTTTTGCCGGAAAACTTCGAGGCTACGGATTCTTTGATTAGCGAACATTCGGCTCCAGAATCGAAATAAAACGAGAACGACTCACCCAGATGGCTTAATTTACCAGTTGAAGACTCCACCACGCAGGAGTTGACTCGACGTTCGTTATCAGGGTTGCGATTTGTTTTCTGCAGCAGCGGGCAGTTGGGTGCGATGTGGCCCTCTCCGCGACACTTGAAGCATGACACCTTGGGCGATCCAGCCGGTCGGCTTTTCTCCTGGCGTCGTGCAGTCTCCTGTCTCTCGGTTCTCATTCTCGTACGACACTCCGCTATCTTATGCCCGGGAATACCACAGTGACGACACTTGATCCGGGGGTCAGGTAGCTTCTGCCGTTTAACTTCGGGGCCCGTTGATGGATTTCCTGACGAAGGCGCCAGCCTCTTCTTCGCGTAGTGGAAAGCATTCATTTCCGTCAAAAATTGGTCCAGAGTCTTGATGTCGCTTGTAAGCGCTAGTTTCTCGACACGTTCGTCGCGCAGACTCAGGTGATGAAGAACGGTGGTGATACTTCCTTAGGTTCCGCACCCGCCTCTTGCTCTTTCAATTGACTCACGATGGCCAGAAGCTGCTCGGTAATTGTAGACGGTGGTGATCCCACTTCTGATGTCGGGTTGACGTTAGGGGCGTATAATGAATCTTCACCAGTGTTGTTCATGGTTGTCGCACAGATATTTATTACACAAGTATGGCTGATACAAGATTGACGAACGGACGCGGTAGCTGGACGCTAATGACAATGGCCCTAAGTTCGATATAGCGAATCCACGGTCAACGGGATGACGAATATACTTTGCTTCAAAGTCTAAGTCGTACTCAACTTACTACTCGTGATACTAGGAACGCTTGATTGACTCTTAGCTAATCAGATTGCCAGAAAAGAATGACTTTCCGTCGCGACGACGCTGCAGAGGAAAACTATGACGGGGTGTGCCTAAGGGCACGAGATCATCGGATTCGTCAAAGAAAGCCTCCACTCGGAGGGTGAGGGAAATAGGCGCTGCTGTTAATTGGTCAATTTCTATGTTGGCGGTTAGAAAAGGATGCTAGCCGCCCTAGAGAGAGAGTTCCTAGCAGGCAACGTCGTACGTGACCAAATCAGGCTTTCCCATAACTTCCCGCAATAGGTGACAGATTTACAGGCTGATAGAATAAAGACTGTTTGTCAATCTGAAGGACTTTACTTAACTAAGTCCTAAGATTTGTAACGGTTCCTCAGGTTATCTGAACATAAACTGTAAACGATGCATCGGCATCTGGCGATCATCTGGCCCAAAGAATGGGGTCTGTGTGTGGCGAGCTGCGGGGCTGTTGGAATGTATTATTGTCAAGTGTCTGTACTGCCAATTCTTTAAAGGAAAGCTATGTTACTTTATATCTCTGTTAGGTGAAACGTTCATCCCGTGACCGTGGCTACGCTCGGCGACCGGTTGTCGCCTCGAGCCTAAACTCATTGTCTCAAGTTTCGAATGACTGTGTCTGGGTTATTTCGTAAATGCTACAGTATTGAGGCTTTTCTAAATAATTCCAACGGGGGGGACCCGGTGTCCTTTCATCTCCGACATATATATATATATATATATATATATATATATATATATATATATATATATATATATATATATTCTACAACTGTGGAATAAGTTGCATTCATTGAATCACCCCTGTTATCCTAAACGAAACACGGGGAACGACCACTTCGCGCCGTCGATTAGCCTAATCGTAGCGAGAATTTACGCCTCTCGCTGACGCGTTCCTTCAAGACCGCGTCTCTCCGCGAACGGTCGTAACAACTAGGTACACTAATTTGTGATTGAGCATTATAGATTTTCGGTCTGCTTTGATTTCCTTGAACTACCTGCGCATAACAGATTGAAGGAGTTGTGAATTTTTGTGGATTAAGCGCTTGGTTGGTTAGGTCCTTAACTCTGGATTCGGGGTACTTACTTTTATACAAGGTCTTGTAGGCTGTGCAACCTTTATAGTTCGCAGAATGCTCTCCTTGACAGAGGATGCACTTCGCAGGAGTATCTGAAGATTTAGTGCACTGATCTGTAGGGTGAATATCCGCATATTTAACGCAGCGGTGATTGTGGTTGTAATATTTTTGCGCGTGGCCGTACCTTTGGCTCCTTCCACATTGAACTACCTCATTTTTTATAAAAGGTGGTTCAATTTTTATTACCGAATTCATTAAACGATCGATATTATATGTATTACGACCGTTCGCGGAGAGACGCGGTCGCGAGGAAAACGCGTCAGCGAGAGGCGTAAATTTTCGCTACGATTCGTGTAATCGACGCCGCGAAGTAGTCGTTCCCCGTGTTTCGATTATGATAACAGGGGTGGTTCAATGAATTTAACACTGTGTTAACAGGTTAAAATATCGTCTATATTCAACAATTAGTCATACACTAATATGAGCGTCACAATTATTTAGCGACACGTACAATTAATGATTCGACTCGACTTCTGACAATTTTCGAATGCGACGGATCAGTTAGAATATTCAATGGAGAATGACTGTCTTAGACCGATTCTTTGTCTTTCGGGGAGACAACCCCCACCACCCTAGGATCACGCCACCGCACGCGCCAGTGATCACGTAGGCCGACTTCTTCGTAAAATTAAACAGATCTCAATCAAAGTTTCTGGAACTCGCGACCAGGCGGCAACCATACACTCGTCGATACATTGTATTGATATACGACGCCGGCGAACCGCTGGCGACGGTTAGAAACACGATATTGAAGGCGCGCCGCGATAATGTGCGGACATCTGGTTGCCAGCCTGCCCGCGGTAGGTGATCCGGTCGAGAAAAGTGTCACTTGACGTAACAGTTCCCTTTTGACTGCCGAAGAGTGCAGACGTGCCGGGTGCCCGGAGAGGTATCTCCCTCGAAACCGGACGTGGAGAGAAAGTGCTCCCGAAAGTGCGAAAAACAGGGAAAACAAAAAAATGCAACGAGTGCCACCGCTCAGGATATCAAACAACGGCGAAACATACGCCATACACAAAAACATGGAAATCCAAGAATGTACAGAAACCGAAATGGATATCACTCGAATGAGCGACGATATAAACACCAACAACAACGAACTGACACAACAAGACGGAAGCTGGAAGGTCGTAACTCCCAGCAAAAGAAGAAAACTAACAACAAACGCAAACACTAGGAGGACTGCAGAAACAGAAAGGAAGCAATGGCTCCAGGAAATTCCTCTACAAAACCCCTTCAGCGCACTACCACAAGAGAAAGAATCAGACACAACGGAAAAACCAACACACAACACGAAACTACCACCAATTTACATAGACGCACAGGTAATAGACCCCCTCCTCGAACTGCTAAACAACACGGCAGGCAAAGAAAATTACAACATCAAACAACTAAAATTAGACCAAATAAAAGTGCAAACGAACACCCCAGACATTTATAGAAAAGTGGTAAAGCTACTAAAGGAAAAAAACGCCGGATACCACACCTACCAATTGAAATCGGATAAAAGCTACAAAGTAGTAATCAGAGGATTACACCCAAGAACAAACACAAGCAGCATATGTGATGAACTAGCGAAAATCGGACACCAGGTAAGGGTAATAAACAACATAACAAGATTTGATACCAAACAACCACTACCGCTGTTCCTAATAGAACTAGAACCGAATAAAAACAACCAGGAAATCTATGACATTAAACAAATCTTAAACACAATAATCACAGTTGAACCACCCAGACAAAAAAAAGACATACCTCAATGCATGCGATGCCAACAATATGGGCACACAAAAAATTACTGCAACAGAAATCCGGTGTGCGTCAAATGCGCAGAAAAGCACCTGACAACTTATTGCCCATACACGGGAAAAATAAACGAGGTAAAGTGCTACAACTGCAACGGAAACCACCCAGCCAGCTACAAAGGCTGCCCAGCCAGAAAAATACTCCAACGTAAATTGTTTCCGCCGCTTAGAAGCAGGACATATAACTACCACCACACACAACAAGACAGGGCAGAAGCTGAGACACCAATAAAAGTACAGTACGTAATGAACAACAACCACAACAATACCAACACCACTGGCAGTCGAAGCTACGCGCAAGCAACCAAGGAAGTTACACCCTTAAACAACCAAAACCAGAACAATAACACCAATGACGCTACACAAATCAAAGAACTACTAGAGCAATCCATCAAAAACACCGAAATGATAACAAAAATGTCACGCGAACAAAACGCAGTACTCAAACAGCAAACGCAACAAATCACAGCTATGTAACAACTGCTAAAAAACATGCTAAGCAAAAAGTAAAAACGGACATACTAAAAATAGCTGCCTGGAACTCTAACGTCCTACAACAAAGGGCCATTGAAACCAAAGCATTCCTGTACTACAACAACATAGACATACTACTCGTATCAGAAACGCATTTCACAACAAAAAGCTACTTAAAAATACCGCACTATACCATATACGATACCAAGCACTCCTCATGAAAAGCACACGGAGGGACCGCAGTGATAATAAGAAACGACATTAAACATCACCTACACAGCCAAGTTAGTAAAGAACACATACAAGCAACTACCGTTACCGTACAAACTAGCAGCAACCGTCTACAGCTGTCAGCAGTATATGCACCACCGCGACACAAAATTACAGCACAAATGTGGGAAGAATACTTCCAACAACTAGGCGACAAGTTTATCGCAGCAGGAGACTACAACTCAAAGCACACAACATGGGGATCAAGAATCACTACACCTCGAGGCAGAACCCTGGAAAAACACATCAGGAAAAACAATCTCAATATATTATCCACAGGAAGACTGACATACTGGCCGACAGACCTGAGCAAAATCCCTGACCTACTCGACTTTGCAGTCACAAAGGGATTAAACGGAAATAAAATAAATATAGCATCCAGCCTCGAGCTTAGCTCCGACCATACACCCATAATAATAACATACAGAAACAAGCCAATACTTTACAACAACTCAGAGACACTATGCAATAAATCCACCAAATGGCAAACATTCAAATAAATAATTGAAAGCAAAATCAACTGCAACATCCCACTGAAAACGCCCCAACACATCGAACAAGCTGTAACAACACTTACAGAAACTATACAAGAGGCAGCACGGGCAACCACTAAACCCGAATCTCCCACTAGACAAACAAAACCAATCCCATCAGACATCCTCGAAAAATTAGAGAAAAAAGAAAAGCGAAAGCAAAATGTCAAAAACATAGAACAAAAGAAAACAAAAAACACCTAAACAAACTTGCAAAGGAAATAGAAAACAAAATAAAAGAACACAACAAGGACGAATCACAAAGTTCATTTAGTCACTATCTGCACACGAGAACTACAACTACTCACTATGGAAAGCCACAAAAAAAATAAAGAAGGCAATAAAACCAGCCCCAGCAATCAGAAAAGCAGACAACACATGGGCAAGAAGCAACGACGAGCAAGCCGAAGAATTTTCCAACCACCTATGCAACACATTTACACCACACTACATTAATAACAGCAACCACAATAGCCATACGGACGACGATGCGCTAACCACTAGCACCGCAATTGACAAGCAATACACCATACCTAAAATAACAGCACAAGAAATTAGAAACATAATCGAAAAAACAAAAAACAACAAAGCACCAGGAATTGATCTAATCAATGGAAAAATCTTGAAAAACCTCCCTCCAAAAGCGATACGACTAATCACTATAATATTCAATGCAATACTAAGAATCCAAAACTATCATAAATTATGGAAACAGGCACTGTTACGACCGTTCGCGGAGAGACGCGATCTTGAAGGAACGCGTCAGCGAGAGGCGTAAATTCTCGCTACGATTAGGCTAATCGACGCCGCGAACTGATCGCTCCCCGTGTTTCGTTTAGGATAACAGGGGTGATTCAATGAATGCACTTTATTCCACAGTTGTAGAATATATATATATATATAGATATATTTGTATCTCAATAACACTATAACAACTTATACAGAACTTATAACAATAACTTATACAGAAAGTATTGATTCTAATCGTGGTTGAGGTTACGGATAATAGGTTTTAGCGAGATCGTGTGAAATACGAATGACTTGTATGAATGATGCGAAATGCTACTGATGCGACTGATGCGTTTGATTGTTCGAATGCTACTCAAGAGTTTTACTGTTCTGGGGCGATTTCTTTGTCTTTCAAGGAGACAACCCCCACCACCCCAGGATCACGCCACCGCACGCGCCAACGAACACGTAAAATCAAACCGATCCGAATCGAAGTCTCTGGTACTCGCGGCCAGACGGCAACAGTACGCTCGTCGATGCATTGTGTTGATATACGACATCGGATCACCTACCGCGGGCCGCCGGCGACGGTTAAAAACACGATATCAAAGGCGCGCCGCGACAATGTATAGACTTCTGCTTGCCAGTCTGCCCGCGACACGCGATCCGGTGGAGGAGAGTGCTACTCGACGTAACAGGCACAGATTATAATGTTACCCAAACCAGGCAAAGACCCACACGAAACAACATCTTACAGACCAATATCACTATCACTACACATAAGAATATTTCAATTGTAATTTCGTAAGACTTACTGTATGTGTTATTGTTATTGTTATCATTGTTTATATCATCGAATGTAATCAAAAAGATTTTCGCCATTGGTAATGATTACTGGTATTTAAAATAATATTTCTGTCATCTGGAATAGTTATCGATAACCAAAACAGAATTCCTGTCATCAATATTGGTTACTCATAACCAAAATCATTTTAGCAACGATTAATTCTTATATCAGAATTTTTAGAAGCTAGCCTGTAATATCTATCATCTCTGGTTTTCTTAGAAAGAACAATCTTGGAAGAAAAAGATGAATCATTGTGTTGGACCAATTAGTTTTGTCCTTACAAAATTCCTTGGCTTGGAAGTTTAACTAACATATTAACATATTCAAAGTAAACGAAGCACTTACTACATATTCGTTGCTTTAAAAACACATGTTAAAGAGATCAAGCAATTGAGATCTACCATTACCTTTATTACTTTTTAAAATTCAATATCATACTATAAATTCTTCATTTCCATCTAAAGTTTTATCTATATTCTTTATTTTCTTGCTATGCGATATCTGTTAAAGGCAGATGTTTTCACAGTTTTATGGTAGGTTAGCATAATCTCAGCTATCGTAAATTAATGTCGTAAAATAATAATTTTATGGAATTTTAGGTACGACAGGACAAAATTTTTTTTTTTTGTTAGTTTATTTTGGTTTTTACAATTTGTCCTGAAGGACATTTGATAAAATATTATATCTTAGTCATGAAGAAAAAAAAAATAAAAATATAGCATGTGGGTGGCTACCCAAAGCGGGGTGCCATCTTCGTGTTTGCTAGGTTATATCTTTTATGAGATCTGTTGGGAGTTTCCTTTTTAGTCTTCTTACAATGTTTGTTGTGTTGTTCGTTTCCGCTGCCAGCCGGTTCGGGTGTGTTTCTGTTCTTTCTCTGCACCTTCTTGCGAGTCTGGTAATCTCTTCCTTGACCGTTGGTATTCCCAGGTCTTTCCGAATGTCCTCGTTTCTAACGTACCATGGGGCGTTTACTATCGTTTTAAGGATTTTGGCTTGCATTGTTTCGATTTTGGTTATATGGTTTCATTGCTGCTGTTCCCCATAGTGGAATTGCGTATGTCAAGATTGGTTTTATGATTATTTTGTATATTTTTAGTTTGTTTTCTGTGCTTTGTTTGGATTTTCGGCTTGTTAGCCAGTGCATTTGTCTTCTTGCTGTCTGTATTTTGTCTATTATTGATTTGATATGTTGTTTCCATGTGAAATGTGTATCTATGTGAAGTCCAAGGTATTTGACTTGCCTTGTTTGTGTTACTTGCGTGCCGTTCAGGAAGATGTTTGGTGTTATCTGTTTTCTCAGTGTGAATGTGATGTGGTTGCATTTGTTAGGGTTAGCTTTAATTTGTTAGTCTTGTAGCCACTTTTCTATTTTTGTGATGTGTTTTTGTGGTATTGTGGCTGCTGTTACAGGGTTAGTGTGCCTGACTAGTACGGCTGTGTCGTCCGCGAATGTCAATATTTAGCTATTGGTAGTTGTTGGTATGTTGCCCGTGTATAGTGTGTATAATATGGGTCCTAGGACAGTCGCAAGGTCATTTCCAATTTAACAGAATGCCTTCTAGACTCTAAAACGCAGCAGCAACATTCCAAAGAATTATGGATACAGCATTACGCGGATTAATTAATAAACATTGCTTTGTATATTTAGACGAGATTATTATATTTGCGAGCACTATTCAAAAACATAATGAAAATTTAGCCATAGTATTACAAAGACTAAAAGAATTAGGACTAAAAATCCAACCAGATAAATGTGAATTGCTAAAACCAGAACTCGAATATTTAGGACACATAGTAACATCAGAAGGAATAAAACCTAATCCGAAGAAAACAGAAGCAGCCGAAAATTTTAAAATTCCTAGAAACCTTACCGAAGTCAAATCATTATTAGGACTCGTGGGATACTACCGGAAATTTATACGTAACTTCTCTAGAATAGCCAAACCCCTGACGGACCTAAACAAAAAAGACACTAACTTCCACTGGACGAACAAACAACAGAACAGTTTCGACACATTCAAACAAAAACTTTGTCAAGCACCTGTTCTGTCATACCCAGATTTCTCTAAAACATTAATATTAACGACAGACGCTAGTAATGAAGGACCAGCAGCTGTATTATCACAAGACAGACACCCGTTCCGTTACATCCCTCGAACGCTAAACCCTCCAGAGAAAAATTATACGTCTACAGAAAAAGGATTATTAGCTATCGTATGGGCATTGAAACGACTACGACAATACTTGTTAGGACGAAAATTTATTATTAGGACAGACCATCAAGCTTTGAAATGGTTGAATAATTGCAAAGACCCATCGTCTAGATTAATGCGATGGAGACTAAAGTTAGAAGAGGACGAATACACAATCGAATACGGTAAAGGCCCGGTTGCAGATAGCTTATCTAGAATTCATGCGATTCAAAAAGTAGAAACCCCTGAATGAACAGTAGTCTTAGATTTCTTACAACATTTTACGAAATAGCAAAAGAAATCAGAAGTCCCAAAACGATTAGAAATAAAACCTAACGATCAATCTTTCTATCAATTAACTAAAACAGAATTAGCAGAGTTCGACGAGGCAATGTGGTTACGGAAAATCGACAACATATTACGAAATAACAAGATAGTAGGTATAGGAGACAATACGTTTGCAGAATTAGAAAAGAACCAGATCAAACTTATGCTTCCATATTTCAATGATACCCGATACCCCGTCACTTTCGCATGGGACCCAATCCAAGAATTAACCGAGGAAGAGATAGAGAAAATAATTCAGGAAAATCATAACGGTACAATAGGACATTTAGGGATGCTCACGGGACATGGTTGCTTCGGCGAGTATTTACGCCGAATCGGAAAGGAGGCGACCGCGCGTTGCCATCACTGCGACGCAAGTGTGGAGTCGGCGTAGTACACACTGGAACATTGCCCGGCGTGGGCAGCACCGCGGCACTCTCTCATCGGGGAAATAGGGTTCAACCTCTCGCCGCCGGTGATTTTTTTAGCGCTGCTGACGAGCGAAAGGAGCAGGAAGGCCGTAGCCTCCTTCTGCGAGCTAGTTATGCTGCGAAAGGAGACGGCGAAGCGGGTGAGGGAGCGGGCTTCCCATCCCGAGAGGATTGGCCGACAAGGGCGCGGCGGTGCTCGTGGACGCGCCTACATGAGGCGCGCGAGAGTTGCCGCGATCTCCGAAGAGGATTGAAGTTAGGTGCTGGACCTTTCAGCACCCGGGAGCCACCAAGCAGTCCGGTTGGGGATCTGGACGGCCCCTGGGCGAGGGCGAGACGAAGTACGGTCAGAATGTTGTGCGCGGGGGGCCCGGTGTGTCGCCACAGCGATTCCCGTGCACCCCTCGGTCGCAATAGGGACGGTCATCGTGGAGGTTTTAGTCGGTTGGAGTCCGACACTACCACGCCGCTCTTCTGCCTAGAAGCGCCGGGTGTCCGTGCGGATTTCTTCCACGAAAAAAAAAAAAGAAAAGGACATTTAGGGATACAAAAGACATACCAAAGAATAAAAGAACGATATAATATTCCATAATTATTAAATAAAGTCGAAGAGTTTATAAAGAGATGTGAAGTTTGTCAAAAGGAGAAATTAACGCGGATCAGACCAAAAGAAGAACCAATAATATCTGACACACCATTACAACCTAACGACAAAATTGCTATGGACATCATAGGACCTATGACCAAAACTAGGAAAGGAAATCAATTTATACTCTCGATACATGACGAACTGACAAAATATTTGATCTTAGTACCACTAAAAACACAACAGACAGAATCCATAATAAATGCACTCTTAGAACACTACATTTACATATTTTCTGCACCCAAAACAATTCTAACAGACCAAGGACAAAACTTCATTAGCGAACTCATGTTAAAATTCGAAGAGGCATTTAAGATTAAACACATTAAAACATGCCGTAGTAAAAAATTTAATCCGTACAGGTCTGCATGATAATTATGATAAAGAATGGGATGAGATATTAAACTTCATATGTTTGGGTTATAACACGGCCGTACACGAAGGTACCGGATTTTCACCTTTTAAACTAATATTCCGTAGAGACGCAGACCTACCATCAGCAATCGCGAAAACTTCGAATTTAACTTACAATGATATGTTTTCACTCTGGCAAAAACAATTAAATAAATATTTAGATATCGCGAGAAAAACATTAATAAATAGCAAGAAACGATACCGTCGAGACCAGAAAAGAAAGATAGCTCGAACTCAAATGGTATTTAAAGAAGGAGATTTTGTATTAATCCATAATGATCACAAAAGAGACAAATTAGACACTGAATGGTTAGGACCATACAGAATCCACTCTGTCAAAACCCCTTATTGTGAAATCTTAATTGATGATATTATAAAGAAAATACACGGTAATCGTTTAAAACCTTACTTTCCAGGTCGACACTTCTCTTTGCCAGAATAGTATCTGCGCAAATACATATCATACTATCAGAAAGAAACTCTGTATTCGAAAAAAAAAAGAGAGAAAGAAAAGAATATTTGTATAGCGATTTATGTATTAATCTATATTTCTGCCGAAATGAAATCTTTATCAACAGCCACAATGCTACATCCCCACCAAGCGCCACGGTCGTAACGTCCAACATCTATATAACGACCAACTCATACCACCTCGAAGAAGAAGAGGAATCAGCTGTGATTTTCAAGCCACGCCAAGTCCGATTCCACAAAAGCCGTCTGAAGAAAACTTGAGGGACCAAGTTCAATCTAAGAAGGGGGGTGTTGCGACCGTTCGCGGAGAGACGCGGTCGCGAGGACACGCGTCAGCGAGAGTCGTAAATTCTTGCTACGATTCGGCTAATCGACGCCGCGAAATGGTCGCTCCCCGCGTTTCGTTTAGGATAACCGGGGTGATTCACTGAATGCAACTTATTCTATGGTTGTAGAATAAATATGTATATTTGTACCAGAGTAACACTTACAATCTATATAAGGTGTTGGATTAATAATATTGGAAGTTACCACTAGAATGTTCGAGTTAAATCTTGTACAATGTGACTGATTTGGACGCGACCGTACAGAGAGTTTTCGACTGCGACTGATCGGTTAGAATGTTAGATTGTGACTTTACGATGCCTTTCAGTGAGTTCGTTGGACTGAGCGATCGTTGTAGACGTGTTGACTGATTTGACGACGAAGACGAACTAACTTGATAGTGACGATGCTGTGTCGGAGGTGAGCTAAGGAAGGGTGTGTCTAACGCACGGAATCATCTGATATGTTGATGACAGTTTTTGGCTGGAGAAGTGAGGGCAATAGAAATTGTTTCTATTGGTTAGTAAGACTATCGATGAACCAGGAAGGGTATTAGCCGCCCTCGATGGAGAGTTGGGAGTAGGAAGCATCGCACGTGTGCACACTTAGCATTCACGTGTTTTCCAGACGCGAACCAGAAACCTTAGAAAACGCTTTCGTGAAAAAACCCTTGTTTGAGATGAAAGATTTTCGCCAGAGTTTTCTGAGATTTATGGTTAGCCCGCGAGTGTCTTCAGGGGTTCGCAATAAAGATGTGCGGGCATCTGGCTGCCATACGTCCGCGAGGTGAGGTCCGGCTCAGGTAGAGAGTCGGCCGACGTAACATACTCCCCCCGTTGAGAGGGTACCGATCAAAATGATGTGATTGATTTGGTGAGGTGGATCTCGCATTAGACCGCGTTGCTGCTGATTAGGTCGGAGTCATCTGGTGTCGATCTGCTCGGTAGTGGTACCATCCGCTTGATGCTAGCTGGAGACGGTTGGATGGAGCATCCCTGTCGACGAGCGATGACTCTGGATTTTGTGGCGGTTGCGATCCCTTTGCTCGTTGACATAAAGTGGTTTGCAATAGTTGATTCCGATGCTGATGAATGGGTGCGGTTCCATTCGGAGAGTACAGATTATATGGTTGTGATTCTTGACCCAGGAAGTGTCGCTGTATGCCTTGATCCTGGAGGTGTCGTGCAGCATCTCGGCCCAGGAAGTGTCATGGAACACCTCGGCCCAGGAAGTGTCATGGAACACCTCGGCCCATGAAGTGTCATGGAACACCTCTGCCCATGAAGTGTCATTAAACGTGCCGATCCTTGGATGATCGTGGACCGTCACGGTCCGGGAAATGTAGTGGACCAGCTTGATCCAAGAGGTAGCGTTGAACGGAACTCCAGTGTTGCTTGATGCTGATTCGTCTGACACGACGCGGGGTTTTGTAGTTGATTGGGAGGCTGGGCTCCCCCCGATGAGCCGCCCGAATCGCGTTCTCACAGTGATGATCCTTGGTAGAGAATGAGCGTTGGGTGTCGCGGCGTTGGGCGTCGCGGCGTTGGACGTTGTGACTGTGACTTGCCTTGGTATTGGCGGGTGTGTTGGCGTTGTTGGAGCCAAGGGTGACTCCAGTGAGATGTTTGTGATCCGAGACTTGTCCGATGCAGCAATCGATATGATACTCCTGTTCTCAGGTGATGCAGGCAGCATGGTATGAGACAGATCGAACATTGAACATCTTCAGGGGTACGCAATAAAGATGTGCGGGCATCTGGCTGCCATACGTCCGCGAGGTGAGGCCCGGCTCAGGTAGAGAGTCGGCCGACGTAACAGGGGGAATGTTACAGACGAAATCCGACTAAACAAAACGATAAGATAGCGAAATTCCAAACGCCTTAGCATGAGTGACCATTGGGATAACACCCGGTCACTCTATCCGTTCTCAGAAATATATGATCGAAGCCTTTTCCCACTCCCACGAATAAAAGAATATAAATACTCTCCCTAAAATCATCCAAGTCAGTCTTGAACAGTCACGCCTAGAGCTCGGAAGTGTATTGCAAACTAGAAAAAAATAAAGTTTCTTTTTTTTTCTTAAATTTCTTTTTTATTTTACGTGACAAGTCCTTGTTTCTTTTGTTTCCTATATCTTGGAAACTAAAATCAGTTGAACTCATGTTTTCAATTTTACTAAACTGTAGATAAAAATTGTAGTATCGTGGATGAAAGGCCTAAGAGATATCGGGCGAACTATAAACAATGTGGTGAGAAAGCCGAAGTGCCGACAGGCCCAACAATGTATCGTCGATTCTTCAATCGAATAGTTTCGCGGAAAAGACCTGCGCGACCTTGGCCATGAGCGGTTGCGGAACACGTGCATATTGGGGCTAAGACAAAGGACAAAGCCATGCTAAGCGTTTGACTTCCTATTGATTATTTCGAAACGAGTACATTAATATATAAGCTATTTGAAATAATTTCCGTATTCTAATATTTTCAACAATACAATCAATTAAACGTATCAATTGGAAGAATTTGAAACTTTATATTCCATAAAGAATTATTAATCGTTGTTACGTCGGCCGACTCTCTGCCTGGACCGGGCCACACGTCGCGGGCAGGATGGTAACCAGATGTCCGCACATCCTCACGGCATACCCTCAATAGCTTTAAGGACCTATCACAAATCTTAGGAAATTCTAACTAAAGTCTTTCAGACCGAACAAACATCTCTTTAGTAATTCGTTTTCTAACAGTTTATTGTTTACTACGGGAAGATTCGGGAAAGTTAGTTTCTCTTACGTTCAGTATCTTTCGTTAGCGACTTTCTCTCGAGGGCGGCTAAGACCCTTCCTAGTCCACCAGCCGTTTATTATCCAATCAGAAGCAACGTCTATTGCCCTCACTTTCCTAGCCAAAATTGTCATCAACAAATCCGATGGTTCCGTGTGCGAGACACACCCATCCTTAGCTTTCCTCCGCCACAGCATCGTCATCGAACGGCACTGATTTTGCATCTTTCGAACGGTCAACACCTTTGACCGGGTTTCCACCTTTAGATCAGTCATCTACTTTACTTATACATACGTAACTATATAACAGTGTAACTATATTCATTACAAAGTTGTTGAATAAACTGTAACTTATAATATGTAATATCAGTGTCCATAGTCAATACAACTACCTCTATTATCCTAACCAAAATAGGGGATCGATCATTTCGCGGTGTCCATTGTCTAATCGTAACGGGAATTTACGACTCCCGTTGACGTGCTTCCTCGCGATCGCGTCTTTCCGCGAGTGAACGAAACAATCATAATGGATATTGTTTCGAAAAGCATTAGTGGCCGATTAACATGAAATTTACGGGAAGGCGGCGAGCAAATGGAAAATTTCAGCTTCGGTTGTTTATTAGTTCTCGAGATATTAATAAAAAAACGTACAGTAGTATTTTATTTTATTTCTAGGAAAGATCATCGATTATAGATTAAACCCGTTTACTCATTGAAATTTGCAACGGCATGTCGGAAACCGCTCTATGGAATTTCCGAGTAGAGAGGATTAACGTTCCTTCTAATCATTTGCCTTCATAAATACTTAATCAGTAATAGCACATACTAAGAATATTTATACAGAGTTCACACGCGCAGCGCGATTGTCTAGGCTGTTTACAGAAACATTGTAACGATAATAGCATTCATTGTATAATGTTGTAAACATTCAATATAACCTCTGTCTTTTTACAAACAAATTACGGTACGAGAACGATACACACAACACGTGTTGTACGCACTACATACACTACACACACAAATCACTCGCGTTGGAAGTAAATAAAACATTTTTTAAATAACAAAGAATACAATAAATAAAGGAAAGAAGTTCACGGAACTAAAAACAAAGGAGTCTAAAAATACCTACAGCGAAATAACTTAAACCTTTACTACAACTACGATTAACTTCAATTTTACGTTTATACAATCCTCTTAATGTTTCTCTTCGACGATGTCGAAATGACTCTTCCTTCCAAAATTGTTCTATCCTCTTTCTAAAAGAAAGAGATCGAGCTCTATCCAAATTTCTAAAGTCACTAAAACATGTTACATAATAAGGTAATAGTGGAGAGATCTTCCAGAAAGAAAAATTTACAATATTCTTGGTCAACGCATTTACTTCTTTTGTATGACCTTTTCGAAATTGGTCAGGAATAGACACGTTATCTGAGGTGTTTCTTTGAGTATGTCTATCGAAGAAACAAATAGGCTGCTCATCGCATGTGTTTAAAATTGGTTAGAACTGCCTTCCAAGGATAGTACCATTTCGGCAATAAAAGCGAAAATTTTAAAAGAGCTATTCAATGCGATACATATAATTTTTCATTTAGCTGTACATAGACATTTATTATTACGCGTTACTCCATAAAACGATACCTTAATTAATTCTTCGAGTATAATGTGTGTGGATATTGTACTATTTAGTGATCAGTAGTTTGTATGGAAATCGTTTCTGATTTATGCAAAACGGCGTACGGCCACATTAAGTAGCAGCTCAAGAATACTTAATTCACATGTAGTTTTTTCTGTAAACATTGCTATTTTTATTACGATTTTTCTGTGAACAGGATATTGATATTAATGATTTGATATGATCAATGCAGTAACACCGCAATCAAACAAATGCCAACTTTTGGATTCGCGAAAAGCCACATGCAATAATTCGAAAGATTTATTCAAGGATGGAATTATGTGCCAGCAACAATGACATGCGCATTATATTTGCGACTTTTACGTTTACGACTTCGTAGCAAATTCAAAGCAGTACAAAGTTAACGCACAGGCGTAAACTATATCTATTTCGTACACGATTGCTCACGATTCATGTCATAGTCGAAGAGTTTATCAATTTTTGAATGAAACGTTTGTATTATAGCGGACAGAATGCAGACCCGCTCCTCATGGAGCACCCCGTTCACCATATGCGACACCACTGGACTTTACTCATAATAAAATGCATGTAATTTATAAAATATAAGAAAATCATAATGCTTGTTAGTTTCAATAAATTTTTGAACGATAGCGTTGATGGTTACTACTATTGCCGAGTTATCAATTAAGGTGCGTTAATGTCGGCCCTTGTAATAAAAGGAAATATAATGGCAGATATATATGCACAATACATAGTAACATTCGAGACAAATGTTATGAAATATGTTTTGGAGTTTGACATTTATTGATTCATTCAGATTTAGTTTTTACGTTCTGTATTTCACTACCATCTACAGCCAGGTGAACACACCGGATACACTTAGATAATTAACACGTGGCAGACGCTAAGTCAAAGGAGCGTCGTTAGAAGTCGTGCCAACTTAACTTGTAGGAACTTTTTTTTTCCGTGGTGGAAATCCACACAGACACCCGCCGCTTCTAGGAGGAAGAGCGGCGCGGTTGTGGTAAAAGTTTCATTTATCATAAATCAAAAGTAAGAAAGTTTGATTTTTGAGTTAAAGATCTCAGCTTATCGTGGGATTTTAATTAATATTTGTTTCAGTTGTTGTTTCTCTGTGTTTTCTCTATCTCGAAAACTAAAGTTGAGCGATGTATTTATAAGAATATGTTTTTCATGATAAGTTACACAACATATTTAAATTTTATCGAAATCGAACGCTTAGCCTCGTTTACGCATAACTATCTTTAATGTATGTATTATGTAACAAAATCAAAATTTAATCCCATTGCCAGAAAATTGTTGATTTAGTACAGATTTCCTGAAGCAAAATTACTAAACTTCTACGTTATAAATGTTATATTACGTCTAACGTCATCTACATGATATATGTTGTTGATATATATGCACGTTAATGATGTACATATGCATATAAGTCTTATTTATTACTTTTAGATGTTACATTTAGATGTTAATGAGAAAATGAAACAAAAAGATGTCTGGGGCAGACATTTATCCTATATTTGCGAATATGTTATAGTACAAGCATCCAACATTTGTAACATAATTATTATGCAGTATGTAGTGAAGTAAAGTATGAAAATTGTTGCCCAGTTGATCTCATGTTTTCAATTTTATTAAACTGTAGATAAAAATGGATTATACTATTTGTAGGATAACTTATGACATCGCTGGCTCAAGCAAATTTAAGAACGTCTACTTCTTATTTCATGTGTACAGGTAATTCTTCATTTTATATATTCCATTATTTCCTACAATTTAACCAAAAGATTAATTAAATTTTTTTTGTCGGCGAAAATTTTCGTTAAAACTTCTTAAATTTTATTTCTTTTCATTATTTTAGACAATTTAATGATTATTGTCGAAGGCCCAAAACTATGTGAAGAAATGCAAAAATACGAAGTTATAAGCAAAAACTAAACATATATTGAAAGTTAACGCCTTAATGTAGCATTCTATTGATGCCGATTACGTGTAGTTAGGATCACGGTCATGTAAACAGTTCTTGATACGCGTATGCCGAAAGCATAGAAGAAGTGGTCCGAAAGTTGAGTTGTAATAAAGGAAGACAAGAAGGGCATTTTACGTATGCGTGGCATGTTATGAATGTCTCAGACGGAGACATTGGTACTTTATTCGTCTCCGCTAGCCTCGTAAGAACGAGGGCGAAACTGTAAAACCCTTCCATGTTCTCCGATTTCGATGATTTGTGAAGCTCAACATTTAAAACAATTTTTTCCTCCATATGTAAACTATGAATGGGCGATGATTTCCGAGAAATTCGCAAAAGCTATCGGTACAACTACAGTGTACTTTCGTTGATAATTGTGCTTCTGTGGCAGCGCACGCATCATTGGCTGCCAGCGGCTGAATTTAGCACTCACTCCCTCTTTGTCTTGACCAACGAGGCTGGTACGAGCTTGGGTAAAGCTCCGTACACAATTGCATATGAGATACTCTAAGACATGTATGTTATGATTCAATCAGAAGCGAATGTCGTCAATGTATTGGGTTTGGGTTTAGACTACTTATTTCAATCCGGTCAGAGCCAGACGACCTGCAGCGCTAGCGTGACGTAATAACAAATTAATCATAAAAATGATAGGTAAATGAATAATGGTAATGTAATTGTAATTAAATATAATTGTAATAATGATATATAGATATAATTGTTAAATAATAATTGTAATAAAATAAATATTAACTTCTGATAGTATTAGAATTCATCAGTATGAATAAAAGCCATGCTGTACTTGTGTAGCTAATCGGACCTACGTTTTAGCGGAATTGTACAAGTTTATACGGTTAACAAATAATTTTGGACACGCTCGTAGTTTTGCCTCAGAGAATTTCATATCTGTGTTATATCAAAACGAGATCTTTCCTTGCGATGTATATTGATTTTTTTCCAGATGTGTTGTCATGTCTTTGCGCCCAAAGTATAAAAGCTGCTATATGAAAAGATGTTCACATAATTCCCTTAAAATATTAACATTAAACTTAATGCATTATGCCATATTTTTATTTTATTATTGACGTATAATATAAACTAGGCAAGTTATAATTATTTAATAGATTATGCTTATATTATATCTCAGTAGTTGATCTATTTCCACTTATGATTGATTTATATCATACATTATTCATGAATGATATATACATTTGCAAAACGCTGAGAAGATAATTACATCCGTTCCTCAATTCACGCGGAGTATCCGTTCCACGTGGATTCGTTTTACACGAATGAGAATCACGTAAATAAAGTCTGTCAGCCTAAAAGAAAAAATATGCACGCATATAATGTCTAGCACAACGTAATGTACTTTCATCTTAATCTCATACGGCACTGACGTTATCGGTCGCGTAAGATAAGATCGCGTTAAAAAACTGTTGCAATTTACCACGTAAAAAAGGAACTCACGTAAAAGAAGTGCCCCGTAGAGTGAGGGACCGCTGTATCTCCATAGAAAAAGAAATATCTTCTCTAGTAGCGTCGAAACATGTTTTCTATCATTTATAATCTTCAACAGCGGACACAGTTTTTTTTCTAGTGTATTGGTTCAATTTTTCTCACATTATAAAACAAAACACCATTTACAATTTCTTCTTTAGATTCACAGTCAGGAAATCACTCTCACTTTGTGTTGACCTGTATAGGAAACTTCAACATCATTTGGCAAGAGAATGGTCCAGTTGTGATTGATAGTTTTTGTTGCAAAATTGGTCCCTGTGATAAGTAGAATATGATGTAAGCAGAAAAATATGACCTTTTGATCTGGAATATCAATGTTGAATGTTGTTAAGATGTTACTGGAATTTCCCACATGAATGTACTTATTAGAATCGATTCTTCTATCATGACAAACTGAACTTATTATTATCACATTGTGCAGACACCGATACACACGATATGAAAAAATAACACACAATCATACAGAGTAATAAATACAACAGTTTGACAAATGAGAAATATTGACAAGCAACTCATTAAACTCTAACGTCATTTCCTGCGTAAAAATAATCACCCTAATTCGTGGCATATCTTCACCGGTACTTCGTCAAGTTTCGCGTCTATCTTTCTATCGATTATTTCGAAACGAGTAAATTAATGTATAAACTATTTGAAATAATTTCCGTATTCTAATATTTTAAACAAAACAATCAACCTTGAACGTTTCAATTGGAAGAATTTGAAATTTTATATTTCATAAAGAATTATTAATCGTAATGGATATTGTTTCGAAAAGCACCAGTGGCCGATTAACATGAAATTTGCGGGAAGGCGGCGAGCAAATTGGAAAATTCCAGCTTCAAGTGTTTATTAGTTCTCGAGATATATCTCAAAATAAAAATCATCCATTATAGATTAAACCCGTTTACTCAATGAAATTTGTAACTGCATGTCGAAAACCACTGCATGGAATTTCCGAGTAGAGTGGATTAATGTTCCTTCTAATCCTTTGCCTCGATAAATAATTAGGAAACAAAAGTACATATAAGAAACGTTTGTACAAAGTTCGCATACCGCGAAAAAATCGCACACGTGTCGCGAGTGTGCAGACTGATGCGAACTCTCAACTTGGTGGCGATCAGTCAGCTTGCAACTGATCGGTTGATATCGCGAACCTTGAACGCTGTGAACGCTCAAAGTGGAGGTAGATTAAAGATGCAGAGTAATGTTACAGAGTATGACTGTATGCTGAAGACTGTTTGAAGACTTGTTTAAGATTCCCTGAAGAAACCTCGCCTGGTCCTCACATTCCAGCTCTCTGTCTTAGGGTTTTCCTACTCACCATGGCTTTTGTGAGGTGGGAAACTATTCCTTCCAATCTTCTCTGGTGTTGCTGACTGATACCAGCTATTTACTTTAGAGCGAACCCATCGAACACTTAGGGTGTTAATTAGCTTCTTGATAAGGTCCGCATCTTCATATTTACAATTTCGGAGGTAGGAACTTCGGACTTTCCCAAAAAGGCAATTGTGGTGTCCGTATCGTAAACTAAGGGTCACCCAAAATTTCAAACACAGATTGCTCACAGAAAATTGATATGTGATATTGGTGGTGTTCTTTATAAAAGCACGATTGAGTATGTGTATAAAGAAAACGAATGGGCTACTCACCAGACGTGTTTAAAATTACTTTGAACTTCCTTGCAAGGATAGTGTCACTTCGTCAACAAAATCAAAAACTTAAAAGAGCTATTCAACGGGATAAATATAATTTTTCATTCGTCATATATTACACATTAGTGCATAAAACGATACCTTAACTAATCCTTCGAGTATAAGTTTAAATAACTTTTTTGTTGCTTTTTCGTGTTTCTTCATTTATTATTTCATGTATATGTATTTGAATATTATAATGTACAATGAACAGTAATTTGTATGGGAATCGTTTGTTCTTTATGTAAAACAACGTACAGCCACATTCAGTAGCATCTGTAGTATACTTAATGCACGTGTAATTTTCCTCTGGACATTACTATTTTCATTTTTTCACTTTTTTGTGTATACTTCTTTCTATCTCGTGGTACATGTGCGATTTTCCAACGTGTATAAACTTTGTAAAAACACAGTCAACATCATAGTTTGTAGTACAAGGTAAACTGCTGACCATGTATCGTTCGATTTGATGATCACCGTGTACCCCGCTGCTTGAGCTGACCTACTTTCCACAGTGATATGTCGGCCGATGTTAAATTGTAAATAATTCAAAAATAAAACCGAAAACGCAAATTTTTTTCTTCTCGATTTTCGGTCCATTTTAGCTTCAAGAATCAGCCCTTAATTTGTTTTACATTGAACACACTGTATATGCCATAAACAAAAGATGGACGGGTAACGGTACGTTGTCGCGGATGTGCAATTGTAATAATTATATACATTATACATTGATAGAATTTATTGGAACGTTATCGATGATTTTGTCCGAATATTTCAGAAACTATAGCCGTCCAACAGTTACATGTACAGAAAGAAGTTGTTAGAGTCATATTCCGGTAATGTGTTCAAAAGCCATCGAAATGAGAGAGGATGTAGTTGTTCTACAGTTCCACGTTTTTCGTTTCAAGAAAAGGTGGACGAATTTCTCGAAATGCTACTTCACGGATTTGAAAATGATTTTTTTTAATTATTTTTTCACGACGTATGTATAACAAGAAAAATAATTTAAGAGAACGGTGCGATGACAGTGAACTTGAATAAAATAACATGTTGTTGACGTTAGTGCAAGCGTGTATCTGCAATTAAGTTTGTGATTATTAAATAGGAATGGGACTATGCTTCATTTTCTGTCCACCGCATCGTAAGGTAGGTGATCTTGCACAAGTAGGAACTAACTTCCAGCGAATGCATTTGCATATTAATATGATTCGTGAGTATGTTGACGTTTTTTCCTGTTATTTTTTTCTGTTTCCGTGTTCTAGCAGCACATTCAATGATGTGCTCAAAGATTTGCTATTCATAAATTTTATTAAAAAATTGCGACACAGTACAAAACATCGCGTAATATTTAATACATATGTATATTGTACAGGATGTGTAGAGAGTAAGTGTAAAGAAAATCTATCATATTGTAATTTTATTCTTTCGGATCGGTGAAGATTTGTAAAAAATAATTTGCTCAAAAACAATCTTGACCATGAAATTCGAGGTTTAACTTTTTATTGCTATGTACTGTAGAGTAGTCGTCACGAGGAACAAATGTTAAAGTTCATATTGACATTTACTTTTACTAAGAAAAATATCCCACTATCGATGAAGCAACATAAAATTGTAGGTATATCAGAATACAGGGATAACGGAAGACTTTTACATGTAGAGGAAAAGTTAACCAACGATACGATTTACAGTGACTAAGTGAACTTGGTGAGCAAGAACTTAATATTGCGACGTTTAAATCCGTATCAAAGGTCACATCGGCTGTGCATTCCTAAAGAAGAACAGATTAATTGTCGCTTTCGCCCATGCATATTTATCAATGTGTTTATATGTAATACGTTGTTCAATCAATCAGCGAATACATGACAAAACTTACCATTTTATCATTGGATGCTACTTAGGTTGCAACTACGCTTTTGGACTATATGATCAATACCGTAACACCTCAATCAACAAATGCCAGCATTTGGACTCGCGAAAAACCACATGTAATTTTTACGTTTACGACTTCATAGCAAATTTAAAGCAGTACAAAGTTAAAGCACATGCGTAAAATCTATCTATTTCATACACGATTGCTTACGATTCATAGTAGACCAGTTGGTCAATTTTTTAATGAAATGCATGTATTATTGCGAACAGAATGCTGACTAGCTCCTTATGAAGCACCCCGTTCTCCATATTCGAATCCACTGAACTTTGCTCGCAATGAAATGATAAGTGCATGTCATTCATAAAACATAAAAAAATCATAATGCTTGTTAGTTTCAATAAATTCTCGAACGATAGCGTTCGTTAAGGCGCATTAATGTCGGTCGTCGTAATAAAAGAAAATATAATGACAGAATATAAATAGGATATTTACATTAACTAATGAGGAAACCATATATATATATATATATATATATATATATATATATATATATATATATATATGCATAATACATAGTAGCATTCGAGACAAATGCTAAGAAATATGTTTTGGAGTTAGATATTTATTGATTCACTCAGATTTAGTTTTTACGTTCTGTATTTCACCACCATGTACAGCCATATAAACACCGGATACACTTAAATAATTAACACGTTGCCAATGCCCAAGACAAAGGAACGTCGTTACAAGTCGTACAAACTTAGTATGTAAGAACTAGTGATCATACCAACTTAATATTTCCTCAACAACACAAAATGCAAATTTTTTTTGTCATATTTATTGATGCCGTAATTTTTCAAATAGACATTACTGAGTTACTTCTTCAAAGAATTTTGAAAATTTCTTATTAACTGTAGTACTTTTCCTATACGTTAACATCTTTATTAAAAAATTTTTGTCACTTTTAATTGTTTCGTGGTAATCTCTTAGGGCTTGAACTATAGAGGGTTATTACCCCTCATAAACTTGATTTACCGCAACTGAAAAAGAATACGTGTTTAATATTTCGTGCTGTTCTTCAAGTCTCACGGTTTATTAAAATCAGAGTCTGCCCATTCGCGACATTTTTGTTTCCATTATGTTTTGCAAATATCGTGGCATTGAATTCATCAAATTGATGAGTACACTACTAAAAACTTTTCCCATTTTTTTTTAAGGAAATCTTCTTTAAATGATTATACTGTATTATATTACGATAGAGACATCGCATCCTATGAATGGTATCTGTTCGAATATATATTACGCATATATATTTAGCATTAGCTAGATAATTATTAATATTTTCACCATAGAAATAGGTATTAAATCCTTTTCTTTTTTTTTTGAAAATTATTTTGTAGACTTGTAAGAATATTTATGTATTTTTCATTTCCTTCGAATTTCTTACTAAACGAAGTTGTACCATAATTTTACTTTTTGTTAAAGCATTCCATGAATACATTTCACATTGACTGTGTGTTATTTAATCCCAGCAGAATAGGTAGTTCGTAGTATGAAATGGAATTTGCAATTCAAATACTTTCGCCGTCATCTTAACTGATAAAATATTGTATACAATAAAAATGTCATTAAAATTCAAATGTTTAAATCTATGTTTTGCTTGGTTCTGGAGATAAAAACGTTAACCGAACTATTCATGTATGACGCTATACAGTTTCAGTAGTAGGGTGGTGTTATTAAAAGTACGAGTATCCAAAGGAGTATTACATCGTGATCATTACTGTGAGAGACGTGTCGGGATCTACTATCGTGAAGACGTATTATTGTTCGATCTTTGATAAGGAATACGTAGTGGAAATAGCAACAGGTAACAGATGATTCCTTGATATTCTGTATTCAATTGTATCTTCTATTAACTGTGCTCATCATTACCAATATCATATATATCAAAATTATTATCAGATAATTTACTGTGGTTATTCAATAATTTACAACCAGTCAGTAGAGGTAATCGGAACTTTCGCCTTCATGTGATAGTTGCGTGAAACTCCGGCTATGTTTTAGCAACAGTTGAGTTTAAGAACGGTTTTTCATAAGTTTTTCATAAGTTGACCGGGACAGAAATCATTGGAATGTTTACTGTCGAGTGCCGCTACAACTATTTCTTTTTATGGAGAGCTATACAATTACTCTATACCTCTATTAGGTAAAAACGTTTATCCCGTGACCGCGGCTACGTTTAGCAACTAGTTGTCACTTCGAGCCCAAGCTCATTATCACAAATCTCGGACAATTATAATCGGGTTAAATTATGAAAAGTAAAGTATTGGAGATTTTCCCAAGAATTCCAAAGGGACTTTCCAACTTACTATTTGATAATTCAGTGGCAAATATAGGGACTGTAAGTGTGAAGATCCTGAAACATGGATACAATCGATAAAAAAAGCAATGAAAGTGCGAATAAAGGATTGAATAAGACGAATACTCTCGAAGAATTCTATGCCGGTAGTGGGATTCTTGTGACTGGAGTAACCGGTTTCCTTGGAAAAGGCCTCTTAGAAAAACTAATCCGCGAGTTTCCTCGCATCGCTGCCATCTTTATACTAATTCGATCAAAAACGGACGAAACGATAGAACAACGATTTAAGAAGCTCATAGATGATCCCGTTCGTAAATATATTCTTATTTCTTTCAATGTTAAATCCTGTCAGGGGCCAAATTGATTAACTCTCACTTCTGGAATTTTCGTTTTCAGATTTATGGCATTAAAGCAAAGAACCCCTCACTTTTCAGCAGAGTTTATCCCGTGAAAGGTGACGTGAGTTTGCCGGATTTAGGTCTTTCGCAACAAGATAGAAGTCTGTTGTTAGAGAAAGTAAACATAGTGTTTCACGCTGCGGCCACTGTGAGATTCAACGAGCCGTTACACGTGGCTGTTAATGTCAATACGAAAGGTACTGCGCGTGTCATCGAACTTTGGAACGAACTAAAGAATCCAATTAGCTTCGTCCACGTTAGCACAGCTTACAGTAATGCGCATCTACATGAGATCGAGGAAAAAGTTTATACGTAAGGATTAGTTATATGAGGACGCTGTTTCGTGGTTTAGAAATATTACATTTATAATTATATCGTGAAGAATATGTTCACTTATTATTGACTTTGCAGCACGAGCTTGAAACCTTCAGAAATGATCGATGTGTGTAACAAATTCAACAAAACGTCGATCAATCAAATAGAAAAAGAGATTTTAAAAACTTATCCAAACACATACACATTCAGTAAGAATTTAGCAGAGCAGATTGTAGCAAACAATTGCAAAGATCTGCCAGTTGCGATAGTGCGGCCAAGCATAATTGGTGCCTCTTTGGAAGATCCATGTCCTGGTTGGATACAGAATATTTCTGGATTTACAAGTATTTTAATAGATATTATTCAATAATAATTCAATACTATTTACATTTCACAAAAGTGAAGTTAGTCGCTTAGATTGTGATAGGCTAAATGTGAGGCTTTCTGCTAGATCGTCATTATTATAGTTCAAGTTTGTTGTTGTTCAAAATTACGAGAATTGTTTCGAATCTATTTAGTGCTACATTTCTGCTAATCGAAAATAGTTTCTAAACCAATTTAATGTTACCAGGTATTCTTCTGCTAATCAGTAGAGGATGTGCAACAGCAATACGGGGTAGGAAAGATGCAAGAGTGGATTTAGTGCCCGTCGATTTCGTAATCGATACGATAATATGTACTGCATGGCATGTCACGCTACATCCTGAGCACGAAGTTAAAGTTTACAACTGCACGAGTAACGCTAATCCTTTTAGGTAAAATTTACTATGAATCTTTTTCAACTTGTGTACTTTGATTGTTACAGTATTCCAAGAAACTCAATTTATTTAAGTAATGTGACCAATTCGCAAATAAAATAAATAAAAAAAGTTCGCTTTTGCTTTCAATACTTCAATTTAGAAAAGTAGTGATATAACATAATATTTTATCTAAATTCCATAATATTTCCCGAGATACCCGGATGAGAGTAAACTGTGCTTTAAGTATAATTGCAATGATTGCAATAATGTAAACGTTCCAATTGACAAGGTGGGGTCACTTGCAACAGCTGGTGTTGAAGTATAGCAGAGAAATGCCAATGAACGATACACTATGGTACCCGGGTTGTCCAATGATAGCTAATAAATATATTTTCAACGTTCTGAGTGTAATTCCGTATGTTTTACCTGCGTTCGTCATAGATACATTTTTAAGACTGCGAGGTAGTAAACCAATGTGAGTATTCTATCGATCCTCGAACAACGAGGACAATCTTTCTCGAACAATCTTTGTGTTCATCTACAATAATAATTAAAAATGATATTTCAGAATGATAAAACTTCTAAAAAAGAGCAACAAGCTGTTCACAGCGTTGTCATATTTTACTACAAATGAATGGACCTTTCAAAGGGATAACTGTTCCGACTTGGCGAGGAAGGTGAAAATGTTACACGACAGCGATATGGTCAAACTAGATTTGGAGGATATGGACTGGAAGAAGTATGTCGCAATTTACCTGATGGGAATTAGGAAATTTATTCTAAAACAAGAGTTTCAATCAGCAGCCCAAGAACGATTATCAAGGTGCGTATAGAAGTAACTTCGTATAAAAAAATAGGAACTAATATTAATACATATATTTTTTATTATTTTAGGTTGTACTGGATACATCAGATCACCAAAATATCCGGTATAGTAATTTTATTATGGATAATATTATGTTTTGTATACTGACTATTTGAACGTTAGTTTTTTATCTTTGAACCAAAGACAATATAAATACAATTTTATGAAGAAGGGATTCATCATCTTTTCATTTTGTCTTTTCATTCGTCTCCTTTCTAAATAAATCCATTTATGACATTTTTTATTTTTTCTATAATAGTTTAAAAAGAATGCAGGTATTTATACACACATGATTTCAGAGTTGTAAGCAATTTATCTGCTCACTGAATATGAACATTTTTCCATTATAAGGGCAACATTATAATGACAAAATTCTCTATTATCCTCCACCAAACAAAAGTTACGAGATAATTATTCGTTAACAATAAGCAATAAACAATGATGGTAGAAAATAAATATATTGTAAAATAAGATAGTTAAAAAATAAAACTTTTCTATGAATCCTTCATTTGCTCTAAATGCTCACTTTGATTCTCAAGTTGTTTGCTCATAAACCTTGTAGTTTTTTGACCAAGTCGGCTTTAAAATATATGACACTGTCGATGAAATAGAGACTCGACATTCAGAGATGGATAAAATATAAATTCGTAATGCGTACGCGGTTTTTCTGTGGATATTGCTATTTTTGTTACGATTTATCTGGCACCAGTCCGGCCACCGTAGTACGTGTGTAATTTTCCTACGATGTGTAAACTTGCAAAAAAATTGTTTATATGTACATTTGCTTATTAATTATTTATGAAGGCGAAGGTTCAGAGGAAATATTAATCCTCTTTATTCGAAAACACCTTGGAGCAATTTACGATATGACGATACGGATTTTAATGAGTATGTAGATTTTATGTTCAATCTATGATTTTTCTTAGAAAACGTCTCGCAGGATGATTTCCGTCTGCGAATCCCATAATTTTCTTCTTTACAACTTGTAAGCTACTAACCATGCATCGCTCATTTGGAATCGTTCTGTACTATGTTGCTCAAGCTGACATATTTTCGTTCATGTAAGGAGATCAAGCCAAGCACAGAGATATTTCGAACGACTTTTCTCAACGAGGAAACAAGTCTCAAAAGAACCATGGCTCACAAATTAATCCTTCTTTGAGACAAAAATGTTTGTTTCAATAATTCTTAAATTGGCTTTATTCACAATGTTTTTTTCAGCAACTAAGTGAAAAACTTGGCGATCCAGAACTTACTATTACGGTATTTTAGTCCATATCAAAAATTAAATCGGCCACGTGGTCCTAAAGAATAACGGATTAATTATCGCCTTTACTCATGCATACTCGCTAAAGTGTTTATATAAAATATTTTAAATCGATCATCGGCGAATACCAGACAAAACTTATAATTTTAAAAAATTTGTCGAGTTCAAACACTCCAAATAGCTGTGGCCAAATATATCAACTAAAATTTTGCCATCGAATGCTACTCGAGTTGCAACTACGCTTTTGTACCATGTAATCAATGCAATAACATCCTCAATCAATAAATATCAGGATTAGGGTTCGCGAAAGACTGCATGCGATAATTTGAAGGATTCCATTTTTAATCAAGAATGGAATTATGTGCCTGTATCGATAACAAGTGCATTATGTTTGCGATTTTTACGTTCATGATGTTACGTCCATAGCAAATTGTGTTAAAGTTAATGCACAGGCGCAAACTCAATCTATTGCATATATGATTGCTTACGGCCCACCTCATAGTTGACTAGTTCGCCAAGTTTTTAGTTAAACATTTGTATTATGGCGGGCAGAATGCAGACCCGCGCCACATGGACCACCTCGTTCTTCATGTTCCACAACATTGGACTTCACACGTAATAAGATTAAAAATGCGATATATAAAAATATGCATATATAACGGTATGGTTTGTAGTAATCAGATTAGTAAAAGTATAAATGTATAAAATCGTCGTAATCCTTGCTAGTTCTAATAAATATTGTGGAACGATAGCATCGGCGGCCACTACTAATATCAAATCATCAATGAAAGTGCTTGTTCCGTTGATGGTTGGCGAGGTTAATTTCGGTCTGTGGAGGACGATTAAACGTATTGGTGTATATATTGACGAGACGAGCTAATGCTTTGTATAGTCAAATGTATTTAAAATTCTTTGTGATACGAAATTTGTCGTCGTTCGCTCAGTGTTGCTCGATATGTGCATACAAGGT
The DNA here is from genome assembly GCF_905332965.1 of Bombus pascuorum. NCBI lineage: Eukaryota > Metazoa > Arthropoda > Insecta > Hymenoptera > Apidae > Bombus > Bombus pascuorum. Next base: position 5,552,423 of record NC_083503.1, read on the forward strand.
AAGGTGTACATTCGCTCGATATTAATCGCTATAAGATTGCTCGATACTAACTAACTGATTGATTGATCATAAGAATGCATGATACTAACGGACTGATAACTGACTAACTAATTGTCTTAATGATCGTGTTCATTTATTTATACTGGTCGCGGGAGTACCAGAAAGTTTAAGTTCAACTTCGGTTGACGGTTATACGTAGCGGCTACATTGTTCTGTTCGGAGTTTGTTTATTATTACATTTCGTTTACCATAGCGGTGTTAATACTCCGAGACAAAACAACAACACAAGTCACTCTCGATTCGAATCGTCCTATGACTCAAGTGCCGCTACAAATGTAAGTGTAGAAACAATCAACGATAAAAAGTCAACTGCTCTCGATCCTTCATGCTTTAAGATGATTCAAAGCTATTTCTTCTTTGGTGTTGGAGATAAAAATGTTAATCGGATTATTAATGCGTGACATTATCCAGCTTCACTAAGAAGGTGGTGTTACTAAAAGTATGAGTATCTAGAGATGTTCCACACCGAAAATCATTACAGCCCTGTGACAGACGTGTCGGTATCTACTATCGCAAAGTCGCATTGTTGTTCGATGTTTGGTAAGGAACACAGAGTGGGAATAGCAACAAGCAACACGCGATCGTAGATTCCTTGCCATTGTATATTCAATTGAGTATTCTATTGATTGTCAATTATCATTATCAATACAATATATATCAAAAATATCATCGGACCATTAATTACTACAGTAGTTTAAACGAAGTTACTGAATTCTCCAACATTTATTTTGTTATCGCCTTCTTTACAAATTTATCGTTGATTATATCTGCACACAGCTTGTTACATTTCTAATCACGCAACGAATCTCATTCGCGATAGCAGGCTTATTTTTAGTAGATGATAATCCTTCTTCTGTTATTACGATAGGCAATCTTATTCTATTTCGATTATTTCTATAGCATCGCTATACTTGTCATTTTGTTTTGGTTGTTTAAGGGCGGTGATTGATTAGTTACTTATGACGCATAACTTCGGCTAGCAAAGAAGTTCATGTTTCTATGGTTAGTGTTTGGTACGTTTTGTACATTTGGTGTTGGCTCTGGTTCTGCAATTTCTTGTTGGAAGGGATAGTTGCCGTATGTTCTGCTTCGAAGCGATGGAAACAGTTTTCGTTGTAGTTGTTTTCTGGCTTTCTTCGTAACCATTATAGCTTACTTTCCATTATAGTTATAGCATTTTACTTCGTTTATCTTTCCTGTGTATGGGCAGTTTTTTATTAGGTGGTTTTCTCCATATTTGATACACGCCGGGTTTCTGTTGCAATAGTTCTTTGTGTGTCCGTATTGTTGATGCCGTATGCATTGCGATGATGTCAACGATGGTATGCCCTACTTATAACGAGGTTGCTCAATTGTTACTATTGTGTTTGGGATTTTTGTAATGTCAAGGATTTCTTCGCCATTAGCTTTGGGTTCAAATTATATTGGAAACACTGGCAATGGCTGTTTTTTTTGCTTGGTGTGTGATGTTTGCTAATTCCTCACATATATTTTTTGTGTTTGCCCTTAGGTGTAGTCTTCTAATTACTATTTTGTAGGTCTTTTCTGTTTTGAGCTGGTATTTGTAATACCCAGCGTTTTCCTCCTTTAATGCTTGCGTCACTTTTCTGAAGATTTCTGGAGTTTTTGTTTGTACCTTTACTTGTTCTAGTTTTAATTGCTTTATACTGAAGTTTTCTTTTCTATCAGAGTTGTTCAGTAATTCGATTAGTGGATCTATTGTTTAGGCATCACATAAATCGGTGATGATTTAACGATATGAGTTGTGACCTTTTCTTTTGGGTCCGCATTTATTTCTTCTATAAGTAAACCCAATGAATTTCGGAAGGGAATGTCTTGTAGCCATTGTTGCTTTTCTGTATCTGAAATTTTCATGGCGCTTATGCCTGATATTATTTTACGCTTTTTGTGCGCTGTTGCTATTTTCCAGTGTTCATCTTGATATGATAGTTTGTCAATGTAGTTGTTTACTTTTTGGTTTTGCAACGTTTCCATTACTCTCGTAGATGAGCTTTCTTGTTCTTCGTTTATTGGTTGTTTTTTACTTAACGTATTTGTAGCATTATTTATGTAATACATTTCACTTTTGTTCGTTATTTTGATTGGTGGTATTTGCTGTTGCATTTTGGAGCTTTACCATTTGGCAATGTTTGTTGTCTTTTTGTTCACTTAAATTCACTGCTTGTCGCACTTTCACCGAAGCACAGTTTCTCACATCTGTCTAGCTTGGCTGCTCTGGCGGAAGTGTCTGTCATACGAGCAGTTGCATACGATGGGTTTTGATATATTTTACGCAGTATTTGATCATGATTTTGGCATGACACGTGCAACGTTATATTACAGATGATGTGTTATTATAAAATGTTCTAAGAAAGATACTTTGTAAACACAAAAAATGAAGAAGCATGGAATAAAAATAAATTTCAAGATGAAATTTCAAGGGAAAGCCCGTTTCCTTCCAACGTAACAGGTAATTAATCAAATTTATGTTTATTGTTATCAATTACTTTATGATATTACTCGTAAATATTATATCGTCGTATTTGTTCTTTAAAATCATTATTCAATTTAAATCGTAGATTTCTTTTATTACCAATAATTTTTGCAATTCATCCCAAGAACAATCGGTAAAATTCATAATTTGTAGTTACGACAAGAATTCCAATGCGCTTTCCAGTTCATTCATATTTTTGTTCTATTAATATCACTTTTGAACATAGATATGTAATTTACAAGCTTCCCACCCAACTGTAGTTTAAGAATACTAAAATTGATGCTTATCTTTTGAAGTTCATATGTATTCTAATGTCTTTACTTTAATTTGTGTAGCCGACAAGTCTTCGAAAGTTCCCGAGTCGGTTCATCATTCAAACCCAGGAGACATAGATGTCATTGCCGCAATGGGTGATTCTTTGACAATTGGCGTTGGAGCTACTTCGATTTATACGTTCGAAGTGAATATTGAAAATAGAGATATAGTTGGCAGTGTTGGCGGTCGAGGAACTTAGCGACAGTACCTGACTCTCCCTAATATTCTTAAAGTTTGTTCATTTCTTACATCTGCATTATTTAATCATGTGATTTGGGGTATCGCTATAAATACGAATACTGAAATCTTTTATAGTCGGATTTCCCTATATGCAAGAATTCAATTCTAAATTAGCAGGTTATTCACTTGGGACGATATAAATACTGATCTAGCTGCGCAGTTAGACGTCGCCGAATGTGGAACTATGTCTAAAGATATAACACTCATGGCGATATATCTGATCAATAAAATAAAAGATGACCCGAGGATAGATATCAATAAACATTGAAAGGTTCGTATGTTTGTAGATAAAGTAATTATATACAATACGTAGTTATTATATGGGAAATGGTGTTTTAATATGCATATGATCATTGAAATTAACAGCCGATTAATAGAATATAAATTTACATAAAATCTAAATTATTAGCAACATTATTGCTTGCGTTACTATATATAGTCTACTATTATTTGCAATGCTACGTTTACCATTTATATTTAAATATTAAAATAAAAATTCTCCAAGGCCTTTATATATTCATTACTAAGAAAGAAAGGTTATAATGAAATTATTGGCATTGTAATTAGAACTATTTTCAAGAATTAATTACATTACCCTTTATTTACTAGACATACAGTTGCAATATCATTGAAAATTATAATTACAATTTAAAAGGATTAGATGCAAGTATGAAATTGGGCAATTTCTTTCTTTTTTTAATGAAATTTATAATTTCATTTATTGTTTAACCGTTTACGCAGTAGTATCTACATTTTTATGTTTTTCAGTTGATTTCGTTGATGATTGGAAGTAATGATTTTTGTATTAATACGTGTGTAACATCTCCATGGTCTATGTTAAATGATCACAAAATAGATTTAATTAATAGTCCTGGAATATTAAGAGACAATTTACCAAGAACTTTCGTTGCTCTTATACCACCACCTCGCTTAAAGAATCTCGTTGCTGCATACCAAGGAAGAGAGTCATTGCCGTGCTATTTGTCATCCATGATTCATGTATGTTTGCTTTACAATTTAGGGATTAAAGACAGGAATATTATAAAATAATTGAGAGGTTCGTAAGCTTAACGTATTTGTAGCATTATTTATGTAATACATTTCACTTTTGTTCGTTATTTTGATTGGTGGTATTTGCTGTTGCATTTTGGAGCTTTACCATTTGGCAATGTTTGTTGTCTTTTTGTTCACTTAAATTCACTGCTTGTTTAATTTTCCGAATTTAAGAAACTTTTTAAATATTTTGTTCTTGAGGATTAAACACTTACAAGAATTTTGTTATGTCATACCTTATATTTAATCTTAGTAATTATACATAGACGGAGCTACAAATCTCATTTTAATGAAATTTAAGCATGTTGTGAAACTCAACTTTTTTCCTATAGGGGGTAAACTCATTTAGTTTCCGAAATATTTAGAGAAATCTGCTGCTACTACTATGTTGAATCTGACTTATAAGGCAACGTATGCGTCAGCATGGTGTGACCACTGATTTACTGTTGTTGTGTACCTATAAATATATCGCTGCGACCTGCAAATAATCTCTATAACGGGCAAACTGTTTAATGCTTACCTTTTTTTTTTTTTTTTTTACTAACCCGAAACTACCGCGAAAACATAAAAAAATCTTTTGAACGCACAAGTCTTACATGTATTGGCGGTTGTCAAAAACTATACAAAGCCGAACCCTATTCTAGAAAATTAGTAATATTGAGCAATCCAGTCGTCGCACCGTGAGGAGGCTGACTACCATCAGACTTTAACGACGGCCTAATTGAAAAAGCTAATCTACATTCAATACGGATTACACTGAACGCGCATTTAGCTTTGCAACCTTTATCAGGTGATTCATGTACACACTTTTGACCTAAATACGAATTTGCCAACCATTTTTTAGCTAGAATGCACAGCTTTTGAAAAATTCAATTTTGAGAAAAAACGCAAGAAAAATTCAAATTCGCTACTTCGCAAATTTTTGTTTTTTTACGCTAGCAGCTATCGAATTGCGTTTTGAACAAAAAATATTATGAGCCTCCCTGAATAAAATGATATGTACTATTATAAACATTTAAATATGTGTAGATAATGATTAAAGAGAAATGAACGCTTAGAACGTGTCCGTTTTTTGCTTAGATTTTCCAACTTATTTAAAAAATTAAAGGTCTACAAGAAAGTATAACACCAGCAAGCGATAGAACAGACATTTTTGCTAAGGAAAGCATCAATAAAGCTTGAAAATCATGTTCTGTTTTCAATGTAAATGGGAAAAAGTTTGACAAAATACGCGGCGACGGCAATGGTACTCAAATGTTGGCGATTGTCTCACCTGTCGCTCAGTATAATGGAACCACAAAATGCGTGAGGCTATTTGCCGTCGACATTGAGTAGCATTGCCGTCGTTCCGTACTTTGTCAATCTTTTTCGCTGTTCCACGAGCTCATCAGTTATACAGATCGTTTCCTGGCAGCTATGATGTGTTTATAGAAACAGTGGATAAGCGATCGCAGCACGCTGACGCATACGTTGCTATGGACGTGCATGTATAGGTTAGATTTAATGTAGTATTACCAGCAGATTCTTGCAAATATTTCGGAAACTAAAGTCGAGTAATGGTATAATGTTTATAGTATAATGTTATTCTGAATGATGATTTATACATCATAGTTAAATTTCATCAAAATCGGAGGTACAGCCGCTTTTCTGCCTAATTACCTTAATTTTTATTTTATATTTAAGCGTATTTCATTCTTGTTATATATTGGTGAATAACATTATTGAAAAAAGTTATTAGAGATCGATATAGATTGATCACGTTTGAATTCAATTCACATTAAGATCTTATTGATGACTCGGGCTCAACTTTGGATGAAAGAACTCTGATAAATATTTAATATATTTATAAACGTATATCGTGAATATATGTCGATGTTATCGACACCGATCTACGATTTTCAATCTGTTATCGATTAATATCAAAGGCACAGTTATCAGTTATCGATATTGATTCTTTTCTAACCGATACCAACAAATACTGTACTTGAAACACCACAAACGTATCAATATTCGTCTGATACCGCAGGTAAGTTTCGATACAGATTCTTAAAGCTAAAATAAGATAAAAATTGAGAACAAAAGAATTGCGCTTTGTTTTCTACAGCTTACCTTGTACAAGTCGTAGAGAAGAAGATTCGGTATCGAAAACGTAAACCATCCTTGTAAGAAAATCATTAAATCATTAAAAATGTTAGATATTGAGTCTGCTTCCTCATTAAAATCCATAATAGCAACTCGAAAGTCGTTCCATTAAATTTTCGAGTAGAGGTGATCAATGTTTCTTCCAATCCTTTGCCACCATAAGTATTTAATACATAATAACGCATATAAACAATGTGTATACAAATTTGATACATGCACCGCGATCGTTCCGTACTCGCGATGCTAAATGTTGTCGTCTCGACCGCTAACATCGCAACATAACTCCGCAATTCCGACATTTCGAGAGGAAATCGTGCGGAACGGTTCGATGGTGGGGTAAGTGAGACACGCGAAGGACGCGCCTACTGAAATCTCGCGACCCGTGCGAGATTGCAGATCGAGTTTACCCGTGGCAATAAACACGACAAGGTCCCCTCACTGATCAACCAGAAACTTGGTGTTACGCAGGAACTCTAACATTTTGTTTCTCTTATCACGAAGATCTGACCGACTCTTACTTGAACGACACGTGAACGCAGAAATTATCGAGACGCAAAGAGGCTATTGACCAATTCCAGTTTGTTTCATTTTTTTAGATGGCAAGAGATTGACGAAGAAGTCGCTAATTATCCAGAATTTCATAGAAATGACTTCACCGTAAAAATTTTATCGACTTTGAAAGATGCCAAAGTACCTCTTGCCGAGGATGGATTCATCGATCTCTCCTATCTTAATGCTGATTGCTTTCATTGGAGTCAAAAACTACATGCACTATGTGAGTATAACAAATGAAACTATACAATTATTTAATGAGTGTTACATTGATAATCAGAAATGTTTTGTGTTTCCTAAGATGCGAATTATCTGTGGAACAATTTGTTGCAACCAGTTGGTAACAAGAGTAGTACTTTGATTTCGTTATTTAAAAAATTTCTGTGTCCTACTTCGGAAAGACCGTTCTTGATTACGTATAAAAATTCACAGAACAACGAAACTTAAGGACGGTTAGAGAAATTACAAACAATTTCTGTAAGTGTAAGATGTATTATAATCTTCGTACTTGCCTATTTAAAAACGACGAAAATTATAATCAGCAAATGTTCTAAAATAAGATCCAATGTTGGATCCTTAGTAATATTTCATTTTTACTGTGGTATTTCAGTCATTATCATATTGTTCTTGTAATTTAAGTTCTTTGGCATTAAAAGTAATAAAGAAAATTGGTAATACTTTGACCAATGAAACTTTTTCCCAGTCCTCGTCGGACTTTCAAAATGACATAAAATTCAGCTTTTTCGAAGATGTTTCGCTTTTCCTATTTTTTCGCCTTAGTTAGTTAGTTGCTTATTTCTCCTTTTGCTTTTGTTTAAAGTATATACATATATAGCATATCATTGGTATGTTCTGAACGTGAGTCGTGCATGAATCCAGAAATGAAAGAAAGGATATCTCCAGTAAAGAATCTACTTTTCATATTCGCATAATCGTCATTTCCACCACAGGGGTCCAATAGAGTAACTATTCTTTTTTATTATTATTTATTTTGTACTTTACAATTTGTCCAGTTGGACATACGGTAAATTTTTCTAACTCATGTAACATGACCGAATGTCAGACATTATCGAGATAACGTATGTTTTCTTTTAAATTTCTTCTAAATTAAGCTTTTACCAGCGTATTTGCAAAATCTTTTTGATTAAAATGGGACCAAACACGGTGTAATTTGAATTACATTTACTTACCAATGTGCATTTAATAACATTTATCATAATCAAATATGCTACGAATTGTATCGTGCTTTTTGCCATTTTAATTGGAAACATCTAACAAACAGGTGACGAATGTTCTATTCATTACAAATTAAAAGTAAGAAAATTTGATTTTTCAGCTGAAGAAGGTCTCAGTTTATTGCGAAGTTTCATATTTTATATTTTGTCAAACACTTGCCAACTCTCAGTCCCTCTTCCTCATCCTCTTTCACTCGCATTATTCTTTTCTACGTTTGTCACGTTTAACGCTTCATGGTCATTGGCTTAGGAATAGAATCCTTTCTACTTTTAGTTTACTATGTAATTGCGGAATTTAGGTCACGAATTTGTTGCAATAGATTTCCGACATATGATTTATTTACCTAATAAATGATTAGAGAAAGGAATTGTAAACGCTGTATTTTTTTTTTATTTTATTTTATTTTGGTTATTTTACAATTTGTCCTTGCGGACATTTGGTAAAGTGTTATATCTTGTTGGTGAAGAAAAAAAAATATAAATAAAAAATAAATATAGCATGTGGGCGGCTACCCCCAGCGGGGTGCCAGCTTCGTTTTTTTTTCTAAGTTATATCTTTTATGAGGTCTATTGGGTGTTTCCGTTTTAGTCTTCTTGTGATGTTGTGTTGCTCGTTTCCGTTGCTAGCTGGTTCGGGTGTGTTTCTATTCTTTCTCTGTGACTTTTTGCGAGTCTGGTAATCTCCTCCTTCACCAGTGGTATTCCTAGGTCTTTCCGTATGTCCTCGTTTCTAACGTACCATGGGGCGTTTACTATCGTTTTAAGGATTATGGCTTGCATTGTTTCGATTTTGGTTATATAGTTTCATTGCTGCTGTTCCCCATAGTGGAATTGCGTATGTCCAGATTGGTTTTATGATTATTTTGTATATTTTTAGTTTGTTTTCTGTGCTTAGTTTGGATTTTCGGCTTGTTAGTCACTGCATTTGTCTTCTTGCTGTCAGTATTTTGTCTATTATTGATTTGATATGTTGTTTCCATGTGAAATGTGTATCTATGTGAAGTCCAAGGTATTTGACTTGCCTTGTTTGTGTTACTTGCGTGCCGTTCAGGAAGATGTTTGGTGTTATCTGTTTTCTCAGTGTGAATGTGATGTGGTTGCATTTGTTAGGGTTAGCTTTAATTTGTTAGTCTTGTAGCCACTTTTCTATTTTTGTGATGTGCTCTTGTAGTATTGTGGCTGCTGTTACAGGGTTAGTGTGCCTGACTAGCACGGCTGTGTCGTCCGCGAATGTCAGTATTTTACTATTGGTAGTTGTTGGTATGTTGGCCGTGTATAGTGTGTATAATATGGGTCCTAGGACGCTTCCTTGCGGAACCCCTGCTTTGATGTTTTTGACTTCGGAGTGTGCGTCATTGATTTTTAATTGTGAAGGTCCTGTTACTTATGTATGATTTTATTATTTGGTATATTTGTTCCGGGAATTGTTTCTTGATTGTTTGTATTAGGCTTTTGTGGTTTATTTTGTCGAATGCTTTCTCTATGTCCATCAATAGGGCTGTGCAATATTGTTTCTTTTCTATTCTGTGTATTATTTCGTTGACGAGCCTGTGCATTTCTTCTATGGTGGAGTGTTTGTTTATGAATCCAAATTGATGGTCTGCTATTAATTTTTCCTTCTCTATTATTGGTTTATGTTGGGCATATATTACTTTTTCTAGTATTTTGGAGAGCACGGGAAGTAGTGATATTGGTCTGTAAGATGTTGTTTCGTGTGGGTCTTTGCCTGGTTTGGGTAACATTATAATCTGTGCCTGTTACGTCGAGTAGCACTCTCCTCCACCGGATCGCGTGTCGCGGGCAGACTGGCAAGCAGAAGTCTATACATTGTCGCGGCGCGCCTTTGATATCGTGTTTTTAACCGTCGCCGGCGGCCCGCGGTAGGTGATCCGATGTCGTATATCAACACAATGCATCGACGAGCGTACTGTTGCCGTCTGGCCGCGAGTACCAGAGACTTCGATTCGGATCGGTTTGATTTTACGTGTTCGTTGGCGCGTGCGGTGGCGTGATCCTGGGGTGGTGGGGGTTGTCTCCTTGAAAGACAAAGAAATCGCCCCAGAACAGTAAAACTCTTGAGTAGCATTCGAACAATCAAACGCATCAGTCGCATCAGTAGCATTTCGCATCATTCATACAAGTCATTCGTATTTCACACGATCTCGCTAAAACCTATTATCCGTAACCTCAACCACGATTAGAATCAATACTTTCTGTATAAGTTATTGTTATAAGTTCTGTATAAGTTGTTATAGTGTTATTGAGATACAAATATATCTATATATATATATATATTCTACAACTGTGGAATAAAGTGCATTCATTGAATCACCCCTGTTATCCTAAACGAAACACGGGGAGCGATCAGTTCGCGGCGTCGATTAGCCTAATCGTAGCGAGAATTTACGCCTCTCGCTGACGCGTTCCTTCAAGATCGCGTCTCTCCGCGAACGGTCGTAACAGTGCCTGTTTCCATAATTTATGATAGTTTTGGATTCTTAGTATTGCATTGAATATTATAGTGATTAGTCGTATCGCTTTTGGAGGGAGGTTTTTCAAGATTTTTCCATTGATTAGATCAATTCCTGGTGCTTTGTTGTTTTTTGTTTTTTCGATTATGTTTCTAATTTCTTGTGCTGTTATTTTAGGTATGGTGTATTGCTTGTCAATTGCGGTGCTAGTGGTTAGCGCATCGTCGTCCGTATGGCTATTGTGGTTGCTGTTATTAATGTAGTGTGGTGTAAATGTGTTGCATAGGTGGTTGGAAAATTCTTCGGCTTGCTCGTCGTTGCTTCTTGCCCATGTGTTGTCTGCTTTTCTGATTGCTGGGGCTGGTTTTATTGCCTTCTTTATTTTTTTTGTGGCTTTCCATAGTGAGTAGTTGTAGTTCTCGTGTGCAGATAGTGACTAAATGAACTTTGTGATTCGTCCTTGTTGTGTTCTTTTATTTTGTTTTCTATTTCCTTTGCAAGTTTGTTTAGGTGTTTTTTGTTTTCTTTTGTTCTATGTTTTTGACATTTTGCTTTCGCTTTTCTTTTTTCTCTAATTTTTCGAGGATGTCTGATGGGATTGGTTTTGTTTGTCTAGTGGGAGATTCGGGTTTAGTGGTTGCCCGTGCTGCCTCTTGTATAGTTTCTGTAAGTGTTGTTACAGCTTGTTCGATGTGTTGGGGCGTTTTCAGTGGGATGTTGCAGTTGATTTTGCTTTCAATTATTTATTTGAATGTTTGCCATTTGGTGGATTTATTGCATAGTGTCTCTGAGTTGTTGTAAAGTATTGGCTTGTTTCTGTATGTTATTATTATGGGTGTATGGTCGGAGCTAAGCTCGAGGCTGGATGCTATATTTATTTTATTTCCGTTTAATCCCTTTGTGACTGCAAAGTCGAGTAGGTCAGGGATTTTGCTCAGGTCTGTCGGCCAGTATGTCAGTCTTCCTGTGGATAATATATTGAGATTGTTTTTCCTGATGTGTTTTTCCAGGGTTCTGCCTCGAGGTGTAGTGATTCTTGATCCCTGTTACGGCGCGCTAGACGGCCAGTGCGACGTACCTTTCGGTCTGACCGCCGACGCCTATCTCTCATCAAACTGACCTGCAGTAACCTAAGGAACCACCATAAACCGAATCTTTTCAACTTACTTTCGATTCATACAAATATTATTCGGTTTATGGATGGTCATTCGAACAGTCATTAGGTTTATTGCACTCTCTTGTTAATTACGGGGAAAGCAGATGTGTCCCGTTAAATGGCGGGTTTTTCCCAAAGAACAAGGACACCCATGAGCCAAATATGCAGGAGACTTTCTCCTCACATTATGTGTCTTAATATTGGCTAAAAACCAATGGGCATCGCGGATCGTTACCCTCACTATTCTACCTAAAGGTGTGAACAACGAATCCGCGTCCTTAGTTCAGCAAGGATACACCCACACCGAGCTTTCCTCCTAAACAAGACGAGATGGGTCAGTCACTGTTCTACACTCAGTCACTCGGGGCTTTTCTACTCCTCAAACAGTCAAGTTCACTGTTCTGCAATCAGTTACTCGGTGCTCTTCTACTCCTCAAACAAGCAAGTAGACTGTTCGGCAATCAGTCACTCGGTGCTCTTCTATCAAGAAGACAGTCAAGCAGTCAGTCAAGTCACTGCTCATCATTCAAGCAGACAGTCAAGTTTCTGCTCTTCCATTGAGCAGTCAGTCAAGTTACTGCTCATCATTCAAGCAGACAGTCAAGTAAGTCTCTGCTCTTATACAAAGCAGTCAGTCAAGTTACTGCTCATCATTCAAGCAGACAGTCAAGTCTCTGCTCATCAATCGGCAAGTCATTCAAGTACAATTATAGCCACCGAGGCAGTACTTCAATTCACGCGAACGAGATATTCGATTCTTCGCGTCAACATACTTCGGACGGTTCTTGCATTCATTCGGCAAGCGAGTCTAATAATTTCACACGATATCGTGATTCATCGCGTTAACCGATATCCATCTCAACATATTTATATATACGTTCCAAGTGTTGTGAAAAGTGGCAAAATAAATATAAATAGATAACTGGAGACTACAGTTATTTCAATTAACCACCCCTATTGTCGTAACTGAAATCAGGGGATCGGCCTGCTCGCGGTGTCGATCATTCGATCGTAACGGGAATTTACGACTCCCGTTGACGCTCCTAACGGAGACTCGTCTCCCCGCGACTGGACGAACAAACAATCCCCATGTTGTGTGCTTTGAGTTGTAGTCTCCTGCTGCGATAAACTTGTCGCCTAGTTGTTGGAAGTATTCTTCCCACATTTGTGCTGTAATTTTGTGTCGCGGTGGTGCATATACTGCTGACAGCTGTAGACGGTTGCTGCTAGTTTGTACGGTAACGGTAGTTGCTTGTATGTGTTCTTTACTAACTTGGCTGTGTAGGTGGTGTTTAATGTCGTTTCTTATTATCACTGCGGTTCCTCCGTGTGCTTTTCCTGAGGGGTGCTTGGTATCGTATATGGTATAGTGTGGTATTTTTGTGTAGCTTTTTGTTGTGAAATGCGTCTCTGATACGAGTAGTATGTCTATGTAGTTGTGGTACAGGAATGCTTTGGTTTCAATACCCCTTTGTTGTAGGCCGTTAGAGTTCCAGGCAGCTATTTTTAGTATGTCCTTTTTTACTTTTTGCTTAGCATGGTTGTTATCAGTTGTATCATAGCTGTGATTTGTAATGATTGCTGTTTGAATGCTTCGTTTAGTTCGCTCATCGTTCTTGTTAACATGTCGGTGCTTTTGATGGATTGTTTTAGTAGTTCTTTTATTTCTATAGCGTCGTTGGTGTTATTGTTGTGGTTTTGGTTGGCTACTGGTGTTACTTCCTTGGTTGCTTGCGCGTAGCTTCGACTGCCAGTGGTGTTGATATTGTTGTGGTTGTTGTTCATTACGTACTGTACTTTTATTGGTGATGAAGCGAAGTGAGAGCAACTCATGTCTTTGTTTTGCCTCGGGACATTAACACCGCCTTGATGCATGAAACGCAATGATAAACAAACTCCGGGCAAAACAATGTCGCCGCTACGTGCAACCGTCGATGAAACATGAATTCGAATTTTCTGACTCTTCCCCGACCAGTATAAATAAGCGGACACGAGCGCGAGCGCTAGTTAGTTAGTTACGAATAATACGAGTAATCATTTGGTAGGCGATTATCACGACACGAAAGCATTTAAGAGTTTTGGCGAGTATCTACAAGCGATTTACTTCAGCAGGTTAAAATCTCCTGTAAGGACGTCTATCGACGTTATCAGTTCTTTAAGAAATTGATTGCGAATACATTGGACGGTTGCAACAGCAAGCATCCTGATTATTTCTGTAATCAATATACCCAAATCTCCATATCACATCCGCCACACTTTATATCTTGTGTACAGCGGTGGACGTAAACAAGCACACGAGGTAAAGGAATATTTTAATTTAAAATGTTTCAGGAGCTGCTAATTTTTTAAATATTACGCCGTCAAACCTTTTGAAGACATCGTATTCCACCCGAGGCAGGAGATCAAAAGTAGTCACGAGACAAGACAATATCTCGCCAATAAATTGTATTGCGACAGAGCGGCTGCCTTTTTTTCTATTTATTATATCATTAAATACAGCAACTTTCGAACCACTTCTTTAGCGTTGTATCGACGTCATGGGATGCAAGAAATTGAATCATATTTTATTGTTGAATTCAATTAGTATAGACAAAATACCAGATATTATTCCGTCATGAAACCCCGTAGATCATGGACAAATTAACCTCTTACGGACCGCTACCTACGTCATCGAGTGCAAGGTCCTCTAATGGCAAATACATTAAGCTTTATGATGCCTCTTTACTAATGAAAAGGTATGCCTGACTTTTACCCACAGCACACTCGCAGTTGTCCAGTCCGTTAATGCGTATGAAACATTGACGAGTTGGGCAATTTTCATATAATAACCAACATTTAATTTTAATACAATGTGCACCATTATGAATATATAAGGCGTATGAGGTGTAGATATGTAATGGTTAGTTGGGATGATACTGCTACTGCTGGTGTAGATATCGCTGCTGGGCTGCTGCTGCTTTCCTTCTCATTTCTGTATCGTGGAAGAAAAATCGGACTACGTTCGCCGGCATTTGAATCCGAGTCCCGAACGTTCGTAACCTAAGGCACTAACTACTGCGCTACTGTCACGTAAAATAAAAAAGAAGGAAATCGAAGATGAAATATAATAATAAAAAAAAAGAGAGAACATATTTCTTAACACTTTGTTTACACTGATTGCAATCTATTTCCGTACTCCAGCCGTGACTTTCCAGGACTGTTACCCTTACAACTTGACTCTCGGTGGGATTCGATTCTTTTTCTTTGTCACCCTTCCATATCCCCACTATCTACGTGTTTGTAAAGCATCCGCGACTTTTGCCACGCACGCCTTTTTCTTGGACATTCGGCGAAAGGATCGTTGGGATATTGATGGTTCATTAGGCACC
The DNA here is from genome assembly GCF_905332965.1 of Bombus pascuorum. NCBI lineage: Eukaryota > Metazoa > Arthropoda > Insecta > Hymenoptera > Apidae > Bombus > Bombus pascuorum. The sequence goes on from NC_083503.1 coordinate 5,567,509, forward strand.
TCGTTTCGGCGATATACATTGTCGCTGAGTACCGCCACATCTTTATTTCTGTCGTCAGTCCATCGGCTCCGAAGCGCGCCTGATCTCTGATGTGGATTGAGATGTGGTTGATGTTACACTGCCGTTGTCCGACACTATTCAGTGTCGAGTGCCGCTACACATAGAAAAGAGCTGGGCACATACTTTTGAAATCTCTTTGAAATAACGAACAAAAAGGTCTTAATAAACAGAAGTTGAAAAACTATTACCTTTTCAGTTGGCAATAATACATTAGCTTCACAGCATATGTTCAATATGTTTCCAGTTCATATTGACACTCACTCTTATAAAAGCGCATCATCAAAGATCTCTGACATTTTTCTAACCTTCTAGCAGCAGTTTTCGATTCGTTGCATCAACTGATTAAACTAAATAATTGGTTTTCTATACGCTATACCCTTTTATACACTAAAGGTCTTGTAACTCTGAAACTAATGGTATTTGAACTTACTAAAACCCGTTTGCTTGTTTTTATAAGTACTAAGTGGGAGGAAATTTCCTCTCCGATTTTATGTTAAAACTAAACATTAATCTCTTCAAAAACAATATAACTAACTATATAAAGGCAAATTGAGTGGCAAGCAGTAAACAAAACAGAAAGTCAAGAGTGAAAATAAGTTTGATCTTTGGTCATAACAAATTCAAATATCCAAAAATAAGAAAGAAAGAATGCATAAAATATGGACCTTATTAATCATCTGAGTCTTTATTAACATTTGGTCCTCAAAGGTGCTGGTGCGACATTACACTCTTCACGCTCACCAGTACAAAGTGCTAATTCCGTGTCTAGGTCGGTCGAGCCAGTTAAATACTGATGCCATGTTCCGAGCTCCACACGAACCGTAACGTAAGCTGTGAAAGGGACACATCATAATTCATGAATAGCACGAGTCACAACTCTAAGCGAATGGAATTAAAAAAATAGGAAACTTAAAGAAAACAAAAGACACTATGCGTATAAATACATTAATATAGCTGTTACGTCGCGTGAGATGGTCCGCGCGATATCCCTCCTGGTCAGGCCGCCTAGGCCTACCCATCGTCACAGTGACCCGTCTTAGGCCCAAGGAACCCCCATAAACCGCATCTGTTAACCATTAAGTTACAGTCATATAAACAGCGCCGGTTTATGGAAGGTCCCAAAAGTCCGTTAGTTTATTGCACATCCTCGCTAATTGCGAAGAAAGCAGATGTGCCCTGCGAAACGGCTGGGTTTTCCCCAAGAACAAGGACACCCATGAGCCAAATGTGCAGGAGACTTTCTCCTCTTATTGTGTGTATTAATATTGGCCAAAACCAATGGGCATCGCGGATCGTTACCCTCACTATTCTACCGAAAAGTGTGAACAACGAATCCGCGTCCTTAGTTCAGCAAGGGTACACCCACACCGAGCTTTCCTCCTAAATAAGACGAGATGGGTCACTCACTGTTCTTCCACTACGCAGACAGTCAAGTACACTGTTCTTCTACTTCGCGAGTAGTCACGTTTATTAATTTGAGTTACGTCAGGTTCTCGGGCTATAACGCGCTAACGTCTAAACCCTCGGGTCAGATCGATAAATAATTTCTGTAAGTCCCACGTTTTGTTAATGGTGTTAAATAAACATATATTAGGTAACTGTAGACTACAGTTATTCAAACACAACCACCCCTATTCTCGTAACTGAAATCAGGGGATCGCCCTGCTCGCGGTGTCGATTCGTGCATCGTAACGGGAATTTACGACTCCCGTTGACGCGTCTCAAAGCGAACACAAATACAATAGCAATAAATCAATGAAGCAATACAAAACATTATTATTGAACAAATGTAATATCTAAAAATATCGAAATAGAAATTAACAATGAGACGTCCACTGACACCGTCAGTAACAGAGAGCCTTGCACGCGTTCTCACCACCACAATACGCAGTACAATTAGCAGATAATGGAAGATAAGATGCTATGACCTTCTCATACAACATCAATAGCGACAAACAACTAGCACGCACCAAAGGATCAGATATCGGCAGAGACAAAGGTAAACGCGTGTTCAGCAGAGTACGACTTATCATTAGCATAAATTAATACTGCAAGAGGAATATAGCAGGGAGGACTAATCAAAAAATGTGAAACGTGAATAACACTTCCACGAAACCAACATCAGCTGGAACCCTAAGAATTCAGCTAGGGCACCAGCAGAACCGAAGATTGCAGCGTCCGTAGAAACAATCATGTACCAACACTCCGCGCTGTCATTGAATAATCCGTCACGTGACAATTAGCCCTTAATTTTAGTACAAATGAGCGTAGCCATTTAGAGACAGTAGTTAATCAGTAAAAAATTTGTCAGATAAGATGTTAAGAATTCAGTTATTCCTTTCAGTTGCAGAGTTCAGTAAGAGTCAGTCGGTTAAAAATTTGTTAAGAGGTCAGTTATTCAGTCAGTAGGAATCAATGAAGTCGAGTAAAGAATTAGTCGAAAGTTAATATCAAGTTCAGAAGAACAGCAATCTGCGAAACAGAGAATTGTTTTTAATCCAGTCTTTGAGTAGTGTCAAGAAGTAAAACTGAGCATTTTGTTTCTGTTTTGTTTCAATAGCGTTTCTTCCGCATCGCCTACTGTATGCGAGTTCGACGTCCTTTCTTCTCCCTGATCTTTGGCGACGTGAGATTTGAACTTTCGGACTGCTCGCGGCGGAGGCAGTGGCGCCGAACGCTTTTTGTTTGGTTTTCTGAGACGAGTCGGTGACGTTCCTTTCGGAGATTTTGCAATCGCGGCGAGCTTCGCTTTGCGCTTCTTCCGTCTCGGTGGGACTGGCGGTGTACTGCTAATAGATTCTGTACCTGGAACAACGATTGATCGAACGTTGGTGTGCAAGACACTGGTAAATGTCAATGACGCTCGGCTCTATCGTTCATCACTGACGTGTATGTTCACTTCTGTCAGTCTGAAGCTTTGATTTCGTCGCAGAATTTGCCAAACTTATCAAAGTTAAGGTCAATTGTTCACTTGGTATATACTATAATACAGAGACGACGTGTCAGTTTGGGAACAAAAGACAGTTTATGGAAATGATTCGTGGGATTCGCATTTGCACGTGATAGAGATTGGTCGAAGCACAAACAAAATATAAAATATTTAGACAGAAATTTTGGAGTACGGAAACGCGTGACTAAATACGGCGTTAGACCGTCCGAGGGATACTAAAGGTGATTCCCTATAAATGACAGAGCATCCTCTACCCCTCCTCTCTCTCTACCGCGAAGTCAATAACAGTGATTCACTAATGCTGCCAAGTTTAAGTTTCCTATTGAATGAAAGAAGACCCTCACAAGACGACAGGCGAAATTCTAAAATCGATCTCAAACCCGGATGTGACAGAGCTAGCCAGATACTGCGTTCACTTTTAGGAAGAAAGCTTTTTCATCGTCGATATGTCAGTAGATTTATATATCTGTTAATTATTCTCATCCTTTTATAAAATACATTCTTCTTTTCGGCATTACATTTTAATTTTTGTTTGTACGTAGAAAACATCAAGTTTAAATGTATAGATCAGATGTAGATTCAAAATTAAATTTGTATGACATATATCTTCGTAAGATATTCTGCTTATCGAAACATTCTTTTTATTTAAAGCATTCAGAAATTTGAACGGATGAAATTGAACTTCATGTTGTAGATAATCTTCAAAAATTGAATTAAAATGTATTCGATGAGCCACGTGGAGTAAACTGAACAAAGTTGCAAATTATTACAATTTTATTGATAAAAGACTACTGCCTAATATGAACTTCGGGTTTCCTTTGATAACTAAAGGACAGAACTGACGTGATGGTTCGTATTAAAGGCGCAAATAGAAAAAAAAGCAGCAAATAGTGCCGCCTCGAACTGTGGGCACGGCTTTCGTCCGTTAAATGGATAAAAACAATTCGATTAAGTTACGTGGTGGATGCAGCCACGTTCTACATAATGGACGTAATGGCCTTAATGGTGTTTGCTATACGATTTTGCAAGTATAAGCGCCCACTAGCTTGGTTTGAGAATCGAAATTTAAAGACCAAGCGAACGATTGAAGAAAATTACAAATTCCTTTTAAATTTTCAGTATGCAAGACTACGTAAAAGGAAATTAAATACTGTTTAGTATTTAATATTTCTTTTGGAAAATTTCAATCCCTCTATTTTAATTCGAATGGCATTTTTATGTTACATCGATGAAGTATTGATTACAGATATACATAATAAATAATGTTTTTTTCTTGTAGATAATAAATTATACATTTAAAATATATGTTTACGAATTTATGTAACAATATGTAAAAATAAATTGGTCTCGAAAGTATTTATTTATCCTCTATTTTACAATTCTTCATCTTTTATAATTTAGAAGGCAAGAGTTTCATAAGTTACATTTTACACTGTATTATGTAATATGTAATAATATATAATTTGTTATTTTAATAGTATTCTCAACTAAAACTATTGGCATAGCACGTATCTGAACAACGTACGAAAATCAATATGCATATAAATTGTTTCGTTGCGATTAAGTACCCATTAAGTGCACAGTAACAAAAGTAGCATACGTGTTAAATAAAAATGGGTTTATAGAGTAAGTACTAACTTGCTTTATCGACGATTAAATAAAAACTTTGCGAATCGTCCTGCTGACGTCGAAGTCCTCTATACTGAGCAGCATACCTGCGGGCTTAAGTGCACCATTATCGACAAGATCGGCCATGTATAGGCTGTTTGCATTGTGATTACCCATTGCACTCGATACGCCACTGCTGTACGCACTCGAGGTGTTTTGAACAGATGCAATGTCGGTGATCCTTTGAACGAGCCATTTGTTTGTCATGCTCGACGTATCTGCTTCCGAGGACACGTCGAATCTGATGTCACTGAAATCGATGAAAACGTACTTATAAAGTTTGCTTGGAAGATCAATAATCACACTTTTCAATCAGACACTGAAAGCCATTATATCGTATACATTGAGTTTCTCGCCATCTCCAACTTACTAATTTAATCAACTCTTATATCAATATATACCTATTAAAAGATAAATAATTGATTAATATTTGTCTTAATACATATTTTTCAAATATATACACATTTGCATCATTATTATGTATTTCATTATATGAATATAACGATAAATAAGTATACTTTGTAAAACTTTACCATTTTCAGTTTCTGTTTGTACAAAATAATACGTTTAATTTCTTTTTTAATTTTCCCGACTATCCTCGTTCATATTTTCCACAAAAGACAAAATGTTGTCGGTTGATAAATTCCAACGCGTACAGCATTACATTCTCTGTTATATCATATGCTGTAATAATTTTCCAGAGTTTGGAGCATGACATCTAGAGAATTTCAAATTTCAAGGATAACCTACATACCAAGTATAATCAACACTCCGTTTGTAATATCCCGTGTATGTTTAAAACTATTAAGTACAGACCCAAAATTTTGCTTCCATTCTCGTTAAAATTAAGTGCATAACGAAACAGAGTATTGGGATGTTTCACTTGATTACTTCACTTGATTCATTCACAATATACAGTTCTACATCACCCAGTCGCAATGAAAGAATCAACCTCTTTGACTGAAAGTTCTTCAGCGGAAACAAGAAAACTTATTTTCATTTCAGAAGCAATTGCTCGCTCACTTAGCTAATATTAAAGTTAAGTTTAATTAAAAAACAACTAGGAAAGATACTAGGATTCAAGGAAAGGAACATCTTTATACTCACTTCAAATAGTTATTTTCCGCAGGTTGTTCGAGATTCTTCCTGGAGGTCGCGTTTTTACGGGAAGTAGCTTGAGAGAGGACCAGCACTGCAGCATTTTCAAAGCATCTTCATACCGCAAATGCAATAAATTCTGCCCGTTTATCGCTACGATGCGATTGCCTGCGGCCAATAAATTTCTCCGAATTAATGCAGCCCCGGTGAAGAATGGCGCGTCAAGCTTACTTTTGTTCACGTTTCTGGCCATATCGGCCGATCCTCCTACCGACACCGCTTGGATATAGACGCCAGTGTTACGGATCGAGTTCTGGTTGCCACGTGTTATGCCAAACGCGATGGTCCTTGCGAGGTTCCTCACGGTCTGACCGCCAAGACCTACACATTGTTACACTGACCCGCAACAAACCTAAGGAAATACCATAAACCGAATCTGTTTAGTTTCATTTCCATTCACATAAGTATTTTCGGTTTACGGATGGTCCTTATGTTTTTTTGCACGCTCTTACCAATTACGGAGAAAGCGGATGCCTAGCGAAATAGCAGGCTTTTCGCATGAACAAGGATGTCCATGAGCCACATCTGGATTTCTTTGTTTTCATAGTTTCATTTATTAACCAATGGTCATCGCGGATCGTTACCCTCACTTTCCTATCGAAAAGTATGAACGACGAATTCGTGTTCTTAGTTTAAAAAGGCACACCCACACCGTGCTTTCCTCCTTGATGGTACGAGATGGGTCTGCGACAGTTCTTCTTGTGATCTTTTTGTAATAAAAACATAACTCTGACCAATAAAGGCAGTTTTCTACTGAATCTTTCGGTTATCACTTAAAATTACGCGACACCAGCATCGTTATCCTCTGTCACATGTAAACCCTATGCTGCCACCGTGTCCCCAATCCAACTTAATGACGATTAACTTGCTGACGAGCAGGATTCGTTCCTCGGCAAAAGATAACTCTTCAAGACGCGCTGCTAAGGAAGCGGACATCGACTCGTCCTCCGGCACACGGAACGTCTCGTCATCTGTACGGATGTCAGCGTCTGTTGGAAATAGAAATCATACAAAATTTAAATTTACAAATCATATGATCCTTGCATGATGATGATGAAATGCATCTTGTTCGAAGAGATATTTTTATATTGAAATTAATATGTTTGCAGAATTCCTTAATTTCTTGAGGTATAGGATTAAGAAGATAAAATATCTTATGTTGAATATGTTATCCGATTTAGTGAATTACATAGCGCGATTGATTTTAAGAAATGCAATTTCAAATGAGTTATATGGCATTTGTACTTTAAATATAAGAATAAAAACTAGTACGATGATGATACAACATGCATCGATAACATGGCGCTGTATTAAAAATTTGTTAATTGTATACGTTTAAATATATGTTCGAGTGATAATTGTTAGTATTTGCAAAATCTAGTGGAAGTAGAAATGTTACTAACTGAGCACGTATGCTTCCGGTAGAGGAGATTCCGTTGATCGTGCGGACAATGACTGAATCGAAGATTCCGTGTCTGATTTTAATGATAGCGACTCCATGTGGTCGGTAAGGGCGATGTCTTTCTGCACGAGGTTGCTGTAGATCGCTCGTGTTCCCATTTTTACCCCTAGACGACGTGGCAAACTCGGCCTCCGATAACATCCCGATTGTCTGGATGACTTGAAGTCTTCATCTAAAACAGACATAAAGACATTTCGATTCCAATTGATTGCTACATTGGTTAATTTTCATACAAAAAGCTAAGATATATTGCAAATACACGAAACAACATATATTGAACTTCTCTATCATTCTCGGAAGTAAATACCAGTTAAAATACGAACACTCCCATTAATGGTATTATATACACCAATATTAAAGCACCTACTACTGATTATATGAAACATAATAATTATCCCAGATTATAAGGTAAACAATTAATAGTCAAAATTTTATATTTATGGAAGAAGACGATCTAAACAAGTAGCGAAAATGATCAAAAACTATTTGTTAGAGTTAAAGAAAAAATTAATTGACTCTTGATAAATATTTGATTCAAAAAGGACGTTAAAAATTTTTTTGGTGAATTAAATAGTCCACAAATTTATCAAAAATGAATGTGATTCGTGAAATTATCTGAAATAGAATATGCATGGAATTAAATAGCAATAGATGGATAATCTAATAAAACAAATACCAAATTAACCAGAACAATGATTGAAAAACGTAGAGGAGAACGTAGACGAGAACAGTATTGAATTTTTTCGTACCGACTCGAAGATTTTTATTATAATGTCAAATTTGTTATTGTCGAAGCTTTAAAGTGAAACAATAAATTATAAAAATGTTATTAATTTGCTAATAATTTTCTAGATCTTCTTCATTTTCACAAGTTCGTTATTACTTATAAGAGAGTTTAATTGGGTATATTGCATATATTTTCAATATTTTATTATATATGTCGAGTTGAGGTTATGATTAAGGGTAGGGGCGTGTAATAAATCTTCAATGGATTTGGCCATCGTTGTTATACCATCGGGGTAATGTTGATTAGCACAAGTGTGAGTATTACAGAATCGACAACTAATCGCGGTGATTATACACTAATGACAGTGATCTTAGGTTCGATAACGAATCCGCGGTCAACGGGATAACAAATATACTTTCTTCCAAAGTCTAAGTCGGACTCGTGATTAAAAACGTGAAGTATCCACTGATCGTAAAAGGCGTTGTTTTTTCGCTAATGAGATCGCACGAGAGAATGCATTATCCGTCCCGTTGATGCTGCAGAGGAAACCTATGATGGGGTGTGTCTAAGGAGATCATCGGATTCGTCGAGGAAAGTCTCCATTCGGAAAGAGAGGGAAATGGACGTTGCTGTTAATTGGTTAATTTCTATTTTGGTGGTTAGAAAAGAATGCTAGCCGTCCTTGAGACAAAGTTACTAGCGGGAAGCGTCGTACGTGAGGAAAGCAGGTCTCCCGTATCTTCCCGTAGTAATCGACAGATTGACGGACTGTTAGGATAAAGACTGTTTGTCAATTTGAAGGACCTTAGTTAACTAAATCTTAAGATTTATAGCGGGTCCTCCGGCTAGCTGAACATACTGTGAATGATGCATCGACATCTGGCGATCATCTTATCCGAAGAATAGGGTCTGTGTGTGGCGAGCCACGGGGCAGAGACCGTCGGAATTTTTACCGTTAGGAGTCGGTACAACTATTTCATTTTAGAGACAGCTATGCAACTCTATACCTCTGTTAGGTAAAACGTTCATCCCGTGACCGCGGCTACGTTCGGCGACTGGTTATCGCCTCGAGACCAAGCTCATTATCGCAAATCTCGAACAATTATAATCGGGTTAACTTTTAAAGATTAAAGTATTGGGGATTTTCCAAAGAATTCTAGAGGGAAGGCCCGGTGTCTTTTCATCTCTGACATATACATATGTATATGTATATATAATTAAAATAACTCATGAAACTGTGCAGCAATACCAACAATTAAAAATTAATCATAGTGCTATGTCGTACTATTCCACACTGAATACTTAACCTTCTGATCACATTTCATATCACGCAAAATAGTTCGACCTCTAACAATAACAAAGAAACAACGACATAAACACCACGAACACAAACGCGACGTAATAAATCCAGGAAAACATTCAGAAAATATAAACAAAAGCTTTTTTCACTTACGAGTGATGACGACGCAAATTAAGTTTGTTCGACAACCTCGATGACCAGCTGATGCACTTAGTTGCACAGCAGCCGACTGTACTTGGCAGTTTCGCTGCGCTTGTGGCCCATTCCCTGAATTCTCCTGAATTCTGATCTCACACACGCACACGCAGCCACCGCCGGCTATCGCAATTTAACTTTGTCACAGTTCACTTCGGACAAAGAGATTCCTCGAGCCTCGAATAGCGAGAATCCGAAAAAGACAACGTGTCGAGAAAAACGATTAGATTTTCTTTTCTTCTCTCTCTTCATCATTCGTGAGAGACAAAACCGATTAGGAATTGTCCGAACGCGATTCAACTCGAAACACAATCGACTCTCGATTCGATTCGACTCGACTCGCGAGAGTACGGAAGTCACGCGCAAGTTAAGCCACTTATTAAGACCGAAAACGACGATGATGGATGCCACGCTCACCGGCATTAGTACGACAATCACCACCCAAATTTCAAACAGTCACGTGCTCTCGTGACAATTCCATTCTCGAATGGCCTTCATCGGCACGAGCAATCGAACTTCAATCGCTGCATCGATGATCCGCACACTGATCTCTGTCTCACAGAGAGAGAAAAAAGTGGAAAATCAATGAGTTAGTTGAATCGAAACGCGAGCGAGAGGGAGAGAGAGAGAAAGAGCGAGAGTTTCGACGATGCTCCACCATATATTATTTCGAATGTTACCGATCAAACGATTGCACCGATTCAAACCTTCCCTGATCGATGACACACTGCGACAACATTCGCATGAAAATCGTGTCTCATGATGCGTCACGCGGTAACACGCGACGTGTAGACGCAACTATCACTCATGTTGTAGAGTTTAGTACGACGGGCAGTAAATTTTACTCGCGTTACGATGAGGTTAACGGTGGTCGAGGAAGACCACGACCAGTCGTGTCGCATCGTTGAGGCATGAAGTTGAACGAGACAGTTGCAAAGGGAGTGAAGTCAGGCGAAGCTGCGCGCGCATCTAATGAGTACAACACGGCTCGCGGATCGCGTGAAACTGCTAGCCGCGCGTTAACGCGATACACGACTGCCCCTTTCAAGCCACGGGTCTGACGTGGGTACCATCCCTTTCTTCCTCCCTCCGCACAGACACCCGGTGACTCTACACCCTCGCGACATTCGACCTTTTCTTACATTATCACGTCATCCCCTTTTCCAACTTATCCTGGACCTGGATCGGGCCAATCGAAAGCCCATACCCCTTATTTCACCTGCGACTCTTCCATTGTTAGCTCACTTATCGGTCTGTCTGTTTTATCAAACTGCTCATTCACATTTCACTAATTGTCCTTACTTTCTTTCACTTACATCGATGACTTTAATAAATTTTCATTTAATGAGTTGTTATCTGTTTTTGTTTCTTGTTTCTGGAGAGTCGTCGAAGGGTGAGATAGGGATTTGTTTATTATCTGCTGATAAGAAATGGGAACCATGGAACCGTTTGAAGATTATATTGCATAAGGGCTATTATAATTGAATGATTAATAACAAAGTATTTCAAATAGTGTAACTAGTAAACATAAAAAATAGAGAGACAAATAATATGCGCGTATATATATAATGCATATTGACAATATGCACTATTGACAAGAATGATGTTATAAAGATTATTTTAGATCAGTCTAAGAATTTCAGAGATTTTAATTTAATTACCAAGCATTAATAAAAATACTTATATCGCTTTAATTAAAATACAAAATAAAACTATAGTTTAACTAACATAAAAGACGTACGTACATTATTCATTAATAAATGTTTGATATAACTTATTTATTTCTGTAGCTTCTCTGTTTCTGATCGATTTTGGTACATTAATTTTAAAAGAATCTGATAATAGATAATAGAGATAATATCTGATAATAGAGAATGAAAAGATTTTCCAAACATTCACAGGAATTAAGGTTCGCTGCACGTAAAAGTAATTTACGTTTCGATTCACTGACGGTTGTGAATAAAAAGAGAAAAGATATGGGCAATAATGTACATGCACAAAAATGAATAGAAAATGAACGACGTTCAATATTTATTTAATTAGTATGTATTCATTTCCCATAAACCGTATTTTATTTGCTATAAAAATAATTTAATCTAAGACTACAGTTTGAAATACTTGGTTGTCATCCAGAAAGTTTTTAACGTGCAAGTGAAGTATAAATTCAAATAACGAAGTAATTTCTTGCACATAATTGTAGATTGAATTATATTCTACATTATTGGGAAAAGATACTTTCATAAAAATAGAAGAAAGCGTATCTGTTGATTTTCATTCGTTCTTGGAATATTATTGCTCATATAAAGTAGACATAAACAAACGATATTTCATTTTAATTGTTGTAAATTAATGAAATTGATAATTAATGCAATTTTTTGACACTAATTAAAGTAAATAGCGAAATAAGACTAGGTACGCTTCAAAATCAGTAGATTAATTTCTATAAAAATTACAACAAGGTGTATATAGGACATTTTACGACTTGGTAAGATCTAAAATTCTCTTGCCAATCTTTTATCTATCCTGATGAGAAGAAGATTTGTATTTATCTTTTTTCCACAGAAAACTGTGATTATACAGTGCCTACTTGTTATGATGAAGTTCGAAGAACAACAATAATGGATCAAATTCGCTTCTAAAATTAGAACGGTAGTTTGCTAAATCGCGGAGATTACGTACTAAATCTATGCATATGAAGATATCAAGGCTCCATGTACGAAAGAAAAATCGACGAAGCGTCTTGTTTATTTCGAACTTATACGATCCGCTCAATTATAAATCTTCTACGTTTTATTCACATCTTTTTATAGAGATTATTGGCGTGTAATTGATATTTTAATATATAACTCCATCAATTTCCTCATTTGAAAATGTAACCTAAAGAGCTACCTTTCAAGAACGACAAGAAGCACGGTAGAACAACTATTAGCGAGACTGAAACCTTGTAATTCGCGTGATTAATGAATAAATAAGACGATATAAAGCCACCGGAACCAGCAACGCAATTATTGGGAACAATAATTGAATAGAAACACACCCGAACCAGCTGGCAGCGGAAACGAACAACACAACAAACATCGCAAGAAGACTAAAAGGGAAACACTCAATAGACCTCATATAAGATATAACCTAGCAAACACGAAGATGGCACCCCGCTGGGGCTAGTCACACACATGCTATATTTTTATTTTTTTTTTTTTTTTTTTTCTAATAACTAAGTTATAATACTTTACCAAATGTCCTTTAGGACAAATTGTAAAAACCAAAATAAACTAAAAAAAAAAAAAAACGTTTCATCTCTTGTAAAATTCTGCTTTCTCAGTGATTGTAATAGAATGTAATGATTGACGAATAGAAACGAAAATATCCAGTCAAAGGAAAATTCAACACGGAGCGTATCGACTATCCTCACCATATTAAGTGAGTAGGCTTTGGCGTCTTGGATGAATAGGAAGAGTGATATGATACTAAATGTGTATATTCAGTTTATTAAGATGTAACGTTCCGTTATCATAACAATGTTTCATTTATAATTTTTTTTCAGTTATTTATATTTCAGTTACTTTTATCACTATTGAATTCTCCTTGAATTTTTTAACATTGTAGTTACAGGAGATAATTTTTAAAATACACGTAATATATTTTTCGTGAATATTTTTCTTTTTATTATTATTATTAATACTTTTATTTTGATGTATATAAAACCTTATTAAATCAACTTTACTAAAATATTATTTTGAGGAAGTTAGGATATCTATTTATAGTAAACATTGACATTTTTAAATCATGGAAATTTTTCTTGGATGTCTGCAAAATATCTTTTGATGTAATACAGTATTGTCTCTATACTATACGCAATGAAATTCCCTGACGATGAATTGTCGCGTATAGCGTAGATCACTTGATTGTATGTATATGATAGATGTGATTCGCCATTTTTCCGGATATAAGAGACAGTCCGTGTGTGTGTGTGTGTGTGCGTGCGTGCGTGCGTGCGTGCGTGCGTGTGTGTGTGTGTGTGTGTGTGTGTGTGTGTGTGTGTGTGTGTGTGTGTGTGTGTGTGTGTGAAAGAGAGAGAGAGAGAGATCCGAAAGTGGGCTTGACGAAAAGAAACATCTCGGTTGGATAATGTTAATGCAACAACGCAGTTTTTTCTTTTTCCATTTCTCGTAGAACGAATCTATTATCAGGGTAATAGCGAAGCATTTCTGATTAAAACAGAAACAAACACGGTATATGGAAATGAGATTTAAACTATATGGTGTTTGGTCTCATTTTAATGGGGAAAATCTGACAAACACCTCAGTGAAAGTTTTATTTAAAAAGAATCAGAAATAAAAAAGTTTCGTTATTGTTTCATAAATAATTAGTATTGTTTCATGGACAATTGAATTCGGTTTCAGTCACTCTACTCAGCCGTCGAACTTCATGGTGTATCAAAGGGAATACTAGGACCCATTGAAAGGAATTTGGCCCTAGTTGTGGGGGTGACGACCGGTCTCTTATGAGGAACAGGCGATCAAATATCGACTGTACAATTTTTGTTTCTTGATGAAATAATATGCAAGTTACTTTATGTACCTTTTACAACAATGTTGCATTTATACAAACTTTACTCATTATTCCACTGTTTAGTTCTTAATGATTTAAATGTAAATAACTATTTTTCGTAAGGTAGTTAAGAAGTATGATTTTTGAAAATATTTGTTAAGCAGCATGCTATGTAACAGTAATAAGTATTTAATTCAAATATGTACAAAGGAGCAACCTCTTTTACAAATGAATCCTATCCATTTTCAAATGTTATTAATATTTTATTTTATATTAATTCATCCTATATAGAAGAAGTTCTGAGTTTACAATTTATGGTATTAACAATGTATGAATTTACTTATAGAAGAATTTTTTCTTATAAAAGATTTCGTTTTCTAAAAAGATTTTATATGTTTTAATAAATACGAAAATGTATTTTATTTAATATTTTACTTGGAAAAGATCTTTTAAAATGCACAATTTTCAGGTATCTTTATCTGAGAAATTACTGTATTACAAAAAGTACTGTACTGCAGTACAATGGAGTACAAATGGTAACAGTCTTGCGTGATAATTAATACAAATGATCTTTTGTGCTGCTAACTTCCATTCGATTGACTCATCTTTTGCAGTTACACCAAGCAAGTTTTACCTACTATTCCAGAATCAAAGCATTCATTTATGACACGGTATTGTTTAAAAGGTTATAAGCTACAAAGAACAGGCATTAAACTTTTTATAACAAAGTGTCATATTTTCAAAAAATGACAATTTGTTAAAATATAATGGAAATTTATTTTCACGTACCTACATTCCGTTTTCCAATGTATACATATCTTTTTACCAGTATGAAAATTATACGCTCGACACTACAATTTAATTTAAATTTCATACATTTTATATTGTGATCGAAAATTTTATTTGATTGAATTGTGATATTGTCATTGAAATTTTGAACATTTATTCAGTATTTCAGTTAGAATTTTAATTCAGGAAAAGAATGAATTTATATATATAATTATATAATCGTTACCCTCACTTTCCTAACAAGAAGTGTGAACAACGAATCCGCGTTCTTCGTTCAAAAAGCACACTTCAAGTTGTTGTCGAACAAACACTCTCTATGCCTAAAATATAATATGGAAGAAATAAAATTATATATATGAAGGAAGAAAGAGGAAGAAAGAAGAAGAAAGAAGATGAAAAAAAAGTGTTTCGTCCAGAGCCTGCTAGCGGACTCATCAGTAAGGTTTACCTAGCAGGTTCATGCCTTAGACACATAGTGAAAGGAGAAGAGGGAGGGAGGACATACAGAAATCCGGGGTGTCTCCCTCTTCACGGCAGGACTTGAACTGTATCTAAAGCTCGGCACTTCTACCCTCTCTTGCGCGTTTTCTATTGGAACGGCCTACTCCGTATGATCTAGTCGCTTTCACAGATACGGAGGGATACTATTGGGGTTAGTGGTGTTAGTGTAACTTAGAGGCTATGTTAGTACTTAGTTATTCTATTAGTCTTTAAAAGCTCATCTTACTTTGGCAGATATGAGATCGATGGTTTCAGTAAAATGGCGCGTAGATCAGGGACCTACAGGAATTCGCCATTTTACAATACTATCGGCGGAAAGATGTCGCCAGATGAGATGACATGATCTCATCATTAGCCTTAAACTAAACTACAAGCATTAGCTTGGGATAATTTTTGCCCTTAATGTGGGCTGAAGGAAGCCGTATATAGATAACTATAACTAACTTAAAGCACTACTTGTTACAGTCACAGCCATATATATACTGTAATTCTCCCAAAGGCCGTTCAAGAAACTAGAGAATGTAATATTTACAAACCAAAACCAGTTCGTTGCGACACAATACACATTCCGGCGCGTAAATCACCCCCGCTGCTGTCTTTCTGCGTGAACCCATTTTTGCCTGCCATATGTATCGTCCACAGCTGTTGAGTCGTAAATACTAAACACAACAACTTGATCAAGCAGGGGGGTGTAGGAGTGACAAAGAAGGAAAGGAGAGGGAGTAAAGTGTTTCGTCCGAGATCTGCTAGTAGGACTCATCAGTAAGGCTTACCTAGCAGACCTATACCTTAGACACTGGGATAGGAAAGGTTGTGTTGGAAGTTATATTTATTGAAACGAACAATCAATGTGACCACTAGTGAGAAAGCATTAACTTCGGTGGCCCTATGTTGATGTCGATGGCCCTCTAGTGACAAGTGTAATACATATTCTACAAACGTAATTTAAACTGAACCATTACGATGAGTTATAAATAGATTGTACATTTATGAGAAATTTAAAAGTGTAGAAATACACAGATTGCATAGAATAATGTGCAAAGATATCGAAAATATTGAAAGTAAAGTTTCTACTAGGATTAACGTAATAAATGAGTTATGACACTTAATTTTATTGAATGAAAGAAATTTCTATTTAAGTTCAATTTCCTTAATTGTATTTCTGTAATAGTGTTAAATAAAGTTACTAATTTATATAAACATCCACGGTCTAGTCATAATAGAGAATTTGATATAGACAGAATTAGAAGAGTATGAAACAGAATATCGGACGTTATAAAATTCCTGTATACATATCGTTAACGCGATGTGTTTCAAAGAAAAAAACAAAAGAAAGAAATACGCACGGTAATGTTTCTGGCTCGATGTTTTCTTTCTTTTTCCATATTGTTTACGCACGCAGCATTGTCATGAACCGAACTGTTGAATCTCGGTGACAAATAACAGGAATTACGTACTGGATGCCATAGGACCTGTATTTGCGCGTTCAATTGCTCGCGTTAGACCTCTACACGTAAATTATACAGAAGCACGATCCAACAATTATTGAAAAAGTATTGGATGAACGACATGTTGATGGAAGCTGTTACGATCGGCAAGTCGTAGACCTCCGTTTCAGATGTTTCTTACGTTTTAAATGTTTTTTGATTCAACAGAAATATGTAATTGTAAAAAATCGATTATGTAAAATAAAGTTTCTGATGGTACTGTGAAAAAGACTTTTCATATGAAAACTATGCATATTCTGTGTATTCCTGCAGCATTAAATTTCATCGTGTGTCTAAACTGTGTGTCACATCTATTTGAACTCCATCATCTAGTGTAACTCTGTGATATCAGACACGTGCTGTGCACGTTTACCACTTTACAAACTTTCCAACTTGTAACATGCACGTTTTGATAGACAACGTGCATTCTATGCCTCTGAAACAGATTTATAACAATTTCGTGAATTTTGAGATATCTAAAGCTCTACCAGTAGTAAGATTTACATCCTGTTTTGTATACGTCCACGCTGATTTTCAGATTTCCTGGAAGAAGAACAAGATAGCCTGAACTATAACACGATGACTAATTTGCCCTTGCTTTTTTATTATAGAAAACGTTGAAGATTCATAGTTACATAAAATGGATATATATGGATATATATGTTCGAGTAGTAGTAGAGAGATATAGGACAATTTATTTCGATAAAGCTTTATACAAAAGTATAAACTGCAAAAAGAGGAAATTTGATGTTTCCCGAAATGATAGAATTCTGATTATTCGGTATAATTAGAGCAAATGACATCTATTGCTTGCAAATATTAAACATCGATACAGATTTTAAAAAAGGAATTTTAATATAATATATTTTAAAGTGTAGAATGTGTATTCTAATTTGCTTTATGTCGTAAATCCGTGAATTTCTTTATCTCTCTCGGTTTCATAAAATGATCGTGGAGAATTCGTGTATCGTATATTCAATACTGGTTATTTTACTGAAATATTATTGCACAACGATGTATTTGTTGAAAGTTATAAATGAAACGAAAAATTACGTAACGAAGTGAAATGATTCAACGAAGACTATAAAAGGCGATAGACGATACAATTGCCCTCGCTACACAGTCGATGTACGGCTTAATTACATCATACCGCGCACCATATCGACTCATGTAATTTTATTAGAAATGCATGAATCAACCGCCTTGTTAAAATTAAAAAGTAAAGAGTAATTCAAGAATCTCAATGCTTTGAGAAAATGTTCGCTGTGTTTATTGCACGGGTAGATTTGCAAGAAATACTTTAAATAATCGCTTATGCATCTTCACCAAAGGGTTAAAGTAGAAATAAAAAATATAGAAACTTTAGAAATGTTATGTTTAGAAATGAAATCTATATTTTATGTATTTACATATTTATATTTATTATATATATAATAAGTATATAATAATAATAATGCACATATATCTGTAGATATCTGTTTTTTTAATGTTTTCAATCTTATTTTATTTGAGAAGAACAGCTATTCTTGCTAATTATGATATTACTTTGTAGAATATAAAAAATTACATAAATTCAAAATGTTTTTATAAAATATAACAAAATGAAACATGTACCACGAAAATAAAATAGTATAATGAATATATACGTATTTATATTTCATACTATGCATATAATATTTCAATGTATATTATTCATCCTTTTATAATTTAAATAGCCAGAGTAATTATACCACACGATCTTTTTCAAAAAAGTAAGACAAAGTTTTTACGTTACAATACGTACATTGCTTATATATGTAATTATATATTTATGTCGAGAATAAATATTCCGAATAACTAATCCAGCTTCATTCTGATTGCGTGTGAAAATAATTGCAATGATTAATGATAACGTACAAAGAACTGCGAATTAAAATTCCTGATAAGATACAAATCTTCAGCAAAACTTTAACGTGCAGAATTAATTAGCAATCGTTATTTACGCGATGCATTCTTACCAGATATATGCCAGCTAGTATAATTTTGTAACATGTCAGATTGGTTAATAAAATAATCAGTCTTAGGAAAACCAGGACGTTCCACTTCTTCTCTGACGTTAGATCGCTGTCTTTAAGTATTACAGACGTGAATCTCCAGTAATAATCTCTCATTAATTATTCATTGGAGACCGATGGTTCTGTCGTTAATGCGAATGAAAATCTACGATTCCATGGGATACTAAAGGATAGTAGAGAAAGGAGCATTTTCGAACAAAGTAAAATTGAAAAAGTAAATTAAGAAGTTTTTGATAGACCGCAATTACTAGAACTTTTCTTGTATATTACACTTTAATTTTATTCTATTTTAACTTTGTTATACTTTATTACGCTTAATTTATGGCAGAATATTCCGATCAGTATTTTGTATTTCAGTTGATACCGTTATTTCACGATGCAAATACAACAAAGGATATTACGTTGTTCTTAGCATGCCTTCCTTTATTTGAAATCTTTAATTTAGCTTGTACTGTTTATTCGTTTCAACAGTAACTCCCAGTTCTTCTCTTTCCTGTTACATCCTTTCATACCAGGTATTCTGGTAGTACCAACTAAACATGAAAGAGAGTCATGCCTAATTGCTAGAACATTGTCCAATTTAATTTTATTTCAATATTGTTTAATGCAAGTATAAGCAACACTTTTTAACATATAAATATTCTTTTCCTTAGTCCTAGCGAATAAAAATAACAAAGTTAATGTGACTCCTTTTTAAAGCATATTCAATGTAATATATAGTAGATGCAATATAATAAGAAAAGTAACTAATAAAAATACATAAGTGACTAATATTAAACTAAGATCATATTGTGTAATGACCAGTTAAAATAATTAAAGACTAAAGCCTAAAAAAGGAGTAGCCTGTGAGAAACGTGAAAGAAATGAGGTTTTTGTTTCATTCTTGCAGCCATTATATAGGTATGTGTATGCAGGAACCATTTCTGATATTACAAAAATTTCCTTTTCTCGTTATTCACGAGAACTTAAGGTCGATAAATTTGAATAAAATTACGCGAAGTATCGTTGAATATTTTGAAGTCACAGCTCCGTAGACTTAAAAAGTTTCACATGTAAAATATGTTAAAGAACCTTCGTATTTCTATTCAAGAAGATTTGAAGGAGGTCGTAAAATTTGTTCTTTTGGCAAAGTGAACGTCAAAGAGTTAGATAAAAGCGATTAAATAAACGAGTTGACACTTACTTGGAATACAATATTAAGCTATTAAACTATACTTTAAAATTTAAACTTTATTAATAACAAATAAAATATTGCGATTACGTGATAATTAATTCCATTAAAATACATTTAAAAATTAGAATAAATCAATGACAAGAAACAATACCAAATTAAAAACTTATGGAGCTATAAAACACAGTCATGAAAAATAACATTGAATTTCATTATATTTGCAACGATAAGTTTACAAGCAGCATATTATACGATATGTATGTGTCGTGTATGTTGACAAAGTGGTGGAAGTCTGCCGTTGTATATCTTTTGTCGTCTGAAATGTGTAGTTTGGGGTTAGGTATGTTTTATTTTGATTATCTCGTTATACGCATTTGAAATGATTATTATCTAGTATCTATATTGACTGATAAGGATATTTTGATTTACAATTTAAAACAAAGAAGAATATAATGTGGAACACTTGTTCAAACGTTTGATTTTCTAACCAATTCTTTTAAATTTTAATTCATATAATACATTTTAATACGGTGACGTTAAATTATATTGAATGTATTTTATTTAATTCTTATGAAATTCGTATAAAATCTTTCAATGAGATTCCTATATAAAAAAATGAAAAAAATCTTATTGAAATTATCTTAATTTTTATTCAATGTTAAAATGACATAACTGTAATTTCTCCCCTTAGGACATTCTGTTTAAAAGTAATTTTTACATGTAAGTTATTTTTAATTAAAGGAACGGGAAGATATTCGATCTTTCTCGTCTTGATATACCAATATCTAAATTAAGGAATTTGATATTACCTCATGTATAAGCAACATTGATGATGAAACTACAGGCTACAATCATTGTTTATTTTGTGTAAGTTGGATTCACAGACAAGGTGAACTCGAGGAATAAGGTTTTGCTCGGTATTCCTGTTAAAGCTGATACTTACTTAGCAGTAAGGGATTATACGAGCAGGGGATAGCAGATAAAGGGGTTGAGACAGGAAACTTGATAATCAGAAGTTCGCCTGTCATGACTTCTGATAGAACTAGAGTCATTCTTTCCGAATATACCTACCAGTTTTAGTCTAAGTATTGCACAAATACAGTTTGCAGGAACTTACCTGCTAACCTGTGTGCTTCACTTTGTTAATTCGGATGGAACTCAGAAGTTTCGCGATAACATGAATATTCCTGTCGACTGGAGGATAAAGCACTATCGAAATATCTCTGACGAATTTATGGTGATAATGGAAATGTTATTTTCGACAATTTAATTTAATGGGGAACGTTTCAACCCCGAACGGTTAATGAGTTTTACGCCACTTTAGATCCTACATAGTCCCTTTCTTTCGTTTTAATCGAGAGAAATGGTACAATGTTATTTGAAACGTTGAACATATGAGAATTCTCGAAATTGGTCTATCGATTGAGTGGTAAAACGAAAAAAAAGGAGTTTGGGAGAATAATAATAATAATAATTGACGTAATGTTTACAGAATTGAAAAAAATATCCAATTCAGGTGGTTTGGTGTATAAATCTAGATGGATATTTATTCTAAACCGAACATATCATTTTTTAAAGTCAAATATGTACGTCATTCTTTGTCTTTTATCGCAACAGCAATTTGTAACCTCGCGGTATTTAATCGTACAAAATTATTTCTAATAAGTACGAATTTCATTTATTTATTAAAGCTTTAATCAGAAAGTATCTGTCGCTGCTCATGTTAATTTTCCACCAAGTTGTGATCAATTCACTGGATTTAAACCAAAGATAGTAGTATTTTCTTGCTCTAGTATTACTCGATTAACAGATCTTTTAAAGATTTCGATTATTATGACTATTATTGTTTTAGATTTTGCTCGTTTTAGAATTGTGCAATCTAAGTGCATAAACACGTAATTAACGTAGGAACCAATACAAGACTCTTTCACTCCAAGGAACATAGAACATAGATTCTAGAGCGAAAATGAACACCAACGCAGAAGGCTCTTTGATCGAATATCGCAGATTCTGCTTCAAAGTAATATGTACTTTCGCGAAACATTCCTCGCTAGCCTGTAAGCTTCCATGCATCTCGAAATATTCGTAAATCCCTGCTAGACGAAGCGTGGTGTATGTATTACCCAATACGAAGTGGATTTTCCAATGGCTCTGTTCGGAAACCTTTTATATTCTATGGGAAACACGATAGGAGAACGCCGTTTAGTAACACCTGGCTCGAGCCATTTATCAAAGGGTCGATCACGTTTTCCATTAGAAAAACCGTTTTCCGGTGGAAAAGCTAACCCGCGTAGAATACCGCACTCTTGTCTTTATCCTGACCAGAAAAACTGATTTGTACTTTAAGCGTCAACCAATTTGTTCTTCTTAATCATCGTTGTCGCTTTTCGATCAATTGTCATTCGTTTGTGTTAAGGTTATTGGATGTATGTGAATACGAACAAACGCGTGGATAAATGGTAAGGTAGAAAATATATATTTATTTTGAATATTAAGTTCAGAGTTTGGAATAGAATATGAGGTGGCCCAGATCCGCAAGCTGACAGTGTTACCCTATAACTGAAAAACCCTGAAGCCAACGTTGCATGCGTAACGCTTGTGGTTTGCCTTCGACGCAGTCTTTTGTCTATGCGCTGTCAATGGCTTCAGTGCTTGAGAAAACTAAAGACCAGATGTAGAGTTTTCTTAGAAGTGGCGACCTCTTTGACAGTTTGAAATTCACTATTTTCCATCTATGTCTCACAATCTTCGTTGCTTTTGGCAAATGGCATTATTATTGATTTAGTATATATGGATTTGTTCTCTAATTTTTTTTTTTTTTTTTTACTTCTCGGAATACAGATTTTACTGATGCACAGTGAAAACTAAACTTCTGCTATGTAGAACGTTTGATGGTCACGTGATAACATACCTTTATATACAACGTTTGCATGTTTTAGATGGTTGTGAGATTAATTTCATTTAAAAGAAAATAGAGATGGAAAGTTTTGCACTTAATCACTTAGTAGATGAACATTATTTTGTAAATATCGTTATATACGCACTAGCAATATTTATCCCGGTATATCTATATTCTATCAGAACCAAATTTTTTAACGCTTTAAATTCTCAAAAATTTTTGGTACAAGAACAGATTAGAAATAAGGTCTGCCAACTGAAAAACCAAATATCAACACAAAACCAATCAGAGTTCCTTCAGTGTAAATATTGCTTCGTCAATAGATTAAATATCTTTTCTTTTAATAGGCTGTAATTTAGATACAAAATTGATCAATCAATGTACAGTAACAAAATTTATGTATTTATCTTCGTAAAATTGCTTTACCGCTTTAGAATCTGTGTCTTCCGGTTATTTAGTTCTTAAGCCTTCTTCTAAAGTGATAGAAAACTGGTCAAAATAACTTGTGCCAGATGTTTTCTTTTCGCGATTGCTGACAAAACAAACAACTATTTTTTCTAATTTTAGCTTTAATTTTAGAACATATGAATTTGCATGGAAGTCCACAATCTAATAATGACTATTATCAAATATGTTGATATTTCCAATTTCCAAAGAAATTCGATTGTACGACTCAGAGCCTGATAGGCCTAATTTAAATTCGTCAGGCGTGAAGACAAATCTTAATGTGGAAGGATGCCCTTATTGTTAAACGGTCTGGTCTTTTGTGAGCAAATCGGACTCGCAGACAGGCGGATAAACGCGTGGTACGAGCAAAGAGAGGAGGAAATCTTGTGTAGATAGCCGACAGATGAATTGCGATAATAAGGCGGAATTGGCTGGATCGTTTGTCCCTTCCATCTTCCAGCGAGACGCCGCGATTTTGATTAATTATTAGCCACCTTTGTGGTTTAATATCGTCGTGTACCTTGTTTACAATAATTGCGTTCATTCTAATGCTATTCATTCATTAAACACGCGAATTACAAGGTCTCAGTCTCGCGAATAGTTGTTCTACCGTGCTTTTTGTCGTTCTTGAAAGGCGGCTCGTTAGGTTACATTTTCAACTGAGGAAATTCGAAATAGTTCGAAATATACAAGACACATCGTCGATTTTTCTTTCGTTCATGCGTTCGCGCTTTGATGTGACGCCAACCACATGAGAGACCAGGCCGCGCTTCGCAACCGATGGGGTGATGACGGAAATAAAGGTCTGGCGGCACTCGGCGACAATGTATGTCGCCGAAGCGAAATGCCTAATGAACCCTCAATATCCCTACGGTCCTTTCGTCGAATGTTCGAGAACGCCTAACAAACGCGTGGATAGTGGGAATATTGAGGGATGACAAAGAAAAAGAATCAGATTCAGCAGAAAGTCAAGTTGTAAGAGCCTCAGTTTTGAAAAGTCACGCTTAGAGTTCAGAAGTAAATTGTAGCCAGCGAAAAACATGTGTTAAGAAATAAATTCTCTTTTTTTATTTCTTATTTTTATCTATTATTTACATCTATGATTCCCCTTTTTTATTTTACATTGACATCGTCGTATACATAGATTTAGTACGTGATCTCCGGGAGGATTATCCGGGATAAGTTGGAAAAGGGGATGACGTGATAATGTAAGAAAAGGTCGAATGTCGCGAGGGTGTAGAGTCACCGGGTGTCTGTGCGGAGGGAGGAAGAAAGGGATGGTACCCACGTCAGACCCGTGGCTTGAAAGGGGCAGTCGTGTATCGCGTTAACGCGCGGCTAGCAGTTTCACGCGATCCGCGAGCCGTGTTGTACTCATTAGATGCGCGCGCAGCTTCGCCTGACTTCACTCCCTTTGCAACTGTCTCGTTCAACTTCATGCCTCAACGATGCGACACGACTGGTCGTGGTCTTCCTCGACCACCGTTAACCTCATCGTAACGCGAGTAAAATTTATTGCCCGTCGTACTAAACTCTACAACATGAGTGATAGTTGCGTCTACACGTCGCGTGTTACCGCGTGACGCATCATGAGACACGATTTTCATGCGAATGTTGTCGCAGTGTGTCATCGATCAGGGAAGGTTTGAATCGGTGCAATCGTTTGATCGGTAACATTCGAAATAATATATGGTGGAGCATCGTCGAAACTCTCGCTCTTTCTCTCTCTCTCCCTCTCGCTCGCGTTTCGATTCAACTAACTCATTGATTTTCCACTTTTTTCTCTCTCTGTGAGACAGAGATCAGTGTGCGGATCATCGATGCAGCGATTGAAGTTCGATTGCTCGTGCCGATGAAGGCCATTCGAGAATGGAATTGTCACGAGAGCACGTGACTGTTTGAAATTTGGGTGGTGATTGTCGTACTAATGCCGGTGAGCGTGGCATCCATCATCGTCGTTTTCGGTCTTAATAAGTGGCTTAACTTGCGCGTGACTTCCGTACTCTCGCGAGTCGAGTCGAATCGAATCGAGAGTCGATTGTGTTTCGAGTTGAATCGCGTTCGGACAATTCCTAATCGGTTTTGTCTCTCACGAATGATGAAGAGAGAGAAGAAAAGAAAATCTAATCGTTTTTCTCGACACGTTGTCTTTTTCGGATTCTCGCTATTCGAGGCTCGAGGAATCTCTTTGTCCGAAGTGAACTGTGACAAAGTTAAATTGCGATAGCCGGCGGTGGCTGCGTGTGCGTGTGTGAGATCAGAATTCAGGAGAATTCAGGGAATGGGCCACAAGCGCAGCGAAACTGCCAAGTACAGTCGGCTGCTGTGCAACTAAGTGCATCAGCTGGTCATCGAGGTTGTCGAACAAACTTAATTTGCGTCGTCATCACTCGTAAGTGAAAAAAGCTTTTGTTTATATTTTCTGAATGTTTTCCTGGATTTATTACGTCGCGTTTGTGTTCGTGGTGTTTATGTCGTTGTTTCTTTGTTATTGTTAGAGGTCGAACTATTTTGCGTGATATGAAATGTGATCAGAAGGTTAAGTATTCAGTGTGGAATAGTACGACATAGCACTATGATTAATTTTTAATTGTTGGTATTGCTGCACAGTTTCATGAGTTATTTTAATTATATATACATATACATATGTATATGTCAGAGATGAAAAGACACCGGGCCTTCCCTCTAGAATTCTTTGGAAAATCCCCAATACTTTAATCTTTAAAAGTTAACCCGATTATAATTGTTCAAGATTTGCGATAATGAGCTTGGTCTCGAGGCGATAACCAGTCGCCGAACGTAGCCGCGGTCACGGGATGAACGTTTTACCTAACAGAGGTATAGAGTTGCATAGCTGTCTCTAAAATGAAATAGTTGTACCGACTCCTAACGGTAAAAATTCCGACGGTCTCTGCCCCGTGGCTCGCCACACACAGACCCTATTCTTCGGATAAGATGATCGCCAGATGTCGATGCATCATTCACAGTATGTTCAGCTAGCCGGAGGACCCGCTATAAATCTTAAGATTTAGTTAACTAAGGTCCTTCAAATTGACAAACAGTCTTTATCCTAACAGTCCGTCAATCTGTCGATTACTACGGGAAGATACGGGAGACCTGCTTTCCTCACGTACGACGCTTCCCGCTAGTAACTTTGTCTCAAGGACGGCTAGCATTCTTTTCTAACCACCAAAATAGAAATTAACCAATTAACAGCAACGTCCATTTCCCTCTCTTTCCGAATGGAGACTTTCCTCGACGAATCCGATGATCTCCTTAGACACACCCCATCATAGGTTTCCTCTGCAGCATCAACGGGACGGATAATGCATTCTCTCGTGCGATCTCATTAGCGAAAAAACAACGCCTTTTACGATCAGTGGATACTTCACGTTTTTAATCACGAGTCCGACTTAGACTTTGGAAGAAAGTATATTTGTTATCCCGTTGACCGCGGATTCGTTATCGAACCTAAGATCACTGTCATTAGTGTATAATCACCGCGATTAGTTGTCGATTCTGTAATACTCACACTTGTGCTAATCAACATTACCCCGATGGTATAACAACGATGGCCAAATCCATTGAAGATTTATTACACGCCCCTACCCTTAATCATAACCTCAACTCGACATATATAATAAAATATTGAAAATATATGCAATATACCCAATTAAACTCTCTTATAAGTAATAACGAACTTGTGAAAATGAAGAAGATCTAGAAAATTATTAGCAAATTAATAACATTTTTATAATTTATTGTTTCACTTTAAAGCTTCGACAATAACAAATTTGACATTATAATAAAAATCTTCGAGTCGGTACGAAAAAATTCAATACTGTTCTCGTCTACGTTCTCCTCTACGTTTTTCAATCATTGTTCTGGTTAATTTGGTATTTGTTTTATTAGATTATCCATCTATTGCTATTTAATTCCATGCATATTCTATTTCAGATAATTTCACGAATCACATTCATTTTTGATAAATTTGTGGACTATTTAATTCACCAAAAAAATTTTTAACGTCCTTTTTGAATCAAATATTTATCAAGAGTCAATTAATTTTTTCTTTAACTCTAACAAATAGTTTTTGATCATTTTCGCTACTTGTTTAGATCGTCTTCTTCCATAAATATAAAATTTTGACTATTAATTGTTTACCTTATAATCTGGGATAATTATTATGTTTCATATAATCAGTAGTAGGTGCTTTAATATTGGTGTATATAATACCATTAATGGGAGTGTTCGTATTTTAACTGGTATTTACTTCCGAGAATGATAGAGAAGTTCAATATATGTTGTTTCGTGTATTTGCAATATATCTTAGCTTTTTGTATGAAAATTAACCAATGTAGCAATCAATTGGAATCGAAATGTCTTTATGTCTGTTTTAGATGAAGACTTCAAGTCATCCAGACAATCGGGATGTTATCGGAGGCCGAGTTTGCCACGTCGTCTAGGGGTAAAAATGGGAACACGAGCGATCTACAGCAACCTCGTGCAGAAAGACATCGCCCTTACCGACCACATGGAGTCGCTATCATTAAAATCAGACACGGAATCTTCGATTCAGTCATTGTCCGCACGATCAACGGAATCTCCTCTACCGGAAGCATACGTGCTCAGTTAGTAACATTTCTACTTCCACTAGATTTTGCAAATACTAACAATTATCACTCGAACATATATTTAAACGTATACAATTAACAAATTTTTAATACAGCGCCATGTTATCGATGCATGTTGTATCATCATCGTACTAGTTTTTATTCTTATATTTAAAGTACAAATGCCATATAACTCATTTGAAATTGCATTTCTTAAAATCAATCGCGCTATGTAATTCACTAAATCGGATAACATATTCAACATAAGATATTTTATCTTCTTAATCCTATACCTCAAGAAATTAAGGAATTCTGCAAACATATTAATTTCAATATAAAAATATCTCTTCGAACAAGATGCATTTCATCATCATCATGCAAGGATCATATGATTTGTAAATTTAAATTTTGTATGATTTCTATTTCCAACAGACGCTGACATCCGTACAGATGACGAGACGTTCCGTGTGCCGGAGGACGAGTCGATGTCCGCTTCCTTAGCAGCGCGTCTTGAAGAGTTATCTTTTGCCGAGGAACGAATCCTGCTCGTCAGCAAGTTAATCGTCATTAAGTTGGATTGGGGACACGGTGGCAGCATAGGGTTTACATGTGACAGAGGATAACGATGCTGGTGTCGCGTAATTTTAAGTGATAACCGAAAGATTCAGTAGAAAACTGCCTTTATTGGTCAGAGTTATGTTTTTATTACAAAAAGATCACAAGAAGAACTGTCGCAGACCCATCTCGTACCATCAAGGAGGAAAGCACGGTGTGGGTGTGCCTTTTTAAACTAAGAACACGAATTCGTCGTTCATACTTTTCGATAGGAAAGTGAGGGTAACGATCCGCGATGACCATTGGTTAATAAATGAAACTATGAAAACAAAGAAATCCAGATGTGGCTCATGGACATCCTTGTTCATGCGAAAAGCCTGCTATTTCGCTAGGCATCCGCTTTCTCCGTAATTGGTAAGAGCGTGCAAAAAAACATAAGGACCATCCGTAAACCGAAAATACTTATGTGAATGGAAATGAAACTAAACAGATTCGGTTTATGGTATTTCCTTAGGTTTGTTGCGGGTCAGTGTAACAATGTGTAGGTCTTGGCGGTCAGACCGTGAGGAACCTCGCAAGGACCATCGCGTTTGGCATAACACGTGGCAACCAGAACTCGATCCGTAACACTGGCGTCTATATCCAAGCGGTGTCGGTAGGAGGATCGGCCGATATGGCCAGAAACGTGAACAAAAGTAAGCTTGACGCGCCATTCTTTACCGGGGCTGCATTAATTCGGAGAAATTTATTGGCCGCAGGCAATCGCATCGTAGCGATAAACGGGCAGAATTTATTGCATTTGCGGTATGAAGATGCTTTGAAAATGCTGCAGTGCTGGTCCTCTCTCAAGCTACTTCCCGTAAAAACGCGACCTCCAGGAAGAATCTCGAACAACCTGCGGAAAATAACTATTTGAAGTGAGTATAAAGATGTTCCTTTCCTTGAATCCTAGTATCTTTCCTAGTTGTTTTTTAATTAAACTTAACTTTAATATTAGCTAAGTGAGCGAGCAATTGCTTCTGAAATGAAAATAAGTTTTCTTGTTTCCGCTGAAGAACTTTCAGTCAAAGAGGTTGATTCTTTCATTGCGACTGGGTGATGTAGAACTGTATATTGTGAATGAATCAAGTGAAGTAATCAAGTGAAACATCCCAATACTCTGTTTCGTTATGCACTTAATTTTAACGAGAATGGAAGCAAAATTTTGGGTCTGTACTTAATAGTTTTAAACATACACGGGATATTACAAACGGAGTGTTGATTATACTTGGTATGTAGGTTATCCTTGAAATTTGAAATTCTCTAGATGTCATGCTCCAAACTCTGGAAAATTATTACAGCATATGATATAACAGAGAATGTAATGCTGTACGCGTTGGAATTTATCAACCGACAACATTTTGTCTTTTGTGGAAAATATGAACGAGGATAGTCGGGAAAATTAAAAAAGAAATTAAACGTATTATTTTGTACAAACAGAAACTGAAAATGGTAAAGTTTTACAAAGTATACTTATTTATCGTTATATTCATATAATGAAATACATAATAATGATGCAAATGTGTATATATTTGAAAAATATGTATTAAGACAAATATTAATCAATTATTTATCTTTTAATAGGTATATATTGATATAAGAGTTGATTAAATTAGTAAGTTGGAGATGGCGAGAAACTCAATGTATACGATATAATGGCTTTCAGTGTCTGATTGAAAAGTGTGATTATTGATCTTCCAAGCAAACTTTATAAGTACGTTTTCATCGATTTCAGTGACATCAGATTCGACGTGTCCTCGGAAGCAGATACGTCGAGCATGACAAACAAATGGCTCGTTCAAAGGATCACCGACATTGCATCTGTTCAAAACACCTCGAGTGCGTACAGCAGTGGCGTATCGAGTGCAATGGGTAATCACAATGCAAACAGCCTATACATGGCCGATCTTGTCGATAATGGTGCACTTAAGCCCGCAGGTATGCTGCTCAGTATAGAGGACTTCGACGTCAGCAGGACGATTCGCAAAGTTTTTATTTAATCGTCGATAAAGCAAGTTAGTACTTACTCTATAAACCCATTTTTATTTAACACGTATGCTACTTTTGTTACTGTGCACTTAATGGGTACTTAATCGCAACGAAACAATTTATATGCATATTGATTTTCGTACGTTGTTCAGATACGTGCTATGCCAATAGTTTTAGTTGAGAATACTATTAAAATAACAAATTATATATTATTACATATTACATAATACAGTGTAAAATGTAACTTATGAAACTCTTGCCTTCTAAATTATAAAAGATGAAGAATTGTAAAATAGAGGATAAATAAATACTTTCGAGACCAATTTATTTTTACATATTGTTACATAAATTCGTAAACATATATTTTAAATGTATAATTTATTATCTACAAGAAAAAAACATTATTTATTATGTATATCTGTAATCAATACTTCATCGATGTAACATAAAAATGCCATTCGAATTAAAATAGAGGGATTGAAATTTTCCAAAAGAAATATTAAATACTAAACAGTATTTAATTTCCTTTTACGTAGTCTTGCATACTGAAAATTTAAAAGGAATTTGTAATTTTCTTCAATCGTTCGCTTGGTCTTTAAATTTCGATTCTCAAACCAAGCTAGTGGGCGCTTATACTTGCAAAATCGTATAGCAAACACCATTAAGGCCATTACGTCCATTATGTAGAACGTGGCTGCATCCACCACGTAACTTAATCGAATTGTTTTTATCCATTTAACGGACGAAAGCCGTGCCCACAGTTCGAGGCGGCACTATTTGCTGCTTTTTTTCTATTTGCG
The DNA here is from genome assembly GCF_905332965.1 of Bombus pascuorum. Lineage (NCBI taxonomy): Eukaryota > Metazoa > Arthropoda > Insecta > Hymenoptera > Apidae > Bombus > Bombus pascuorum. The sequence goes on from NC_083503.1 coordinate 5,598,924, forward strand.
CCTTTAATACGAACCATCACGTCAGTTCTGTCCTTTAGTTATCAAAGGAAACCCGAAGTTCATATTAGGCAGTAGTCTTTTATCAATAAAATTGTAATAATTTGCAACTTTGTTCAGTTTACTCCACGTGGCTCATCGAATACATTTTAATTCAATTTTTGAAGATTATCTACAACATGAAGTTCAATTTCATCCGTTCAAATTTCTGAATGCTTTAAATAAAAAGAATGTTTCGATAAGCAGAATATCTTACGAAGATATATGTCATACAAATTTAATTTTGAATCTACATCTGATCTATACATTTAAACTTGATGTTTTCTACGTACAAACAAAAATTAAAATGTAATGCCGAAAAGAAGAATGTATTTTATAAAAGGATGAGAATAATTAACAGATATATAAATCTACTGACATATCGACGATGAAAAAGCTTTCTTCCTAAAAGTGAACGCAGTATCTGGCTAGCTCTGTCACATCCGGGTTTGAGATCGATTTTAGAATTTCGCCTGTCGTCTTGTGAGGGTCTTCTTTCATTCAATAGGAAACTTAAACTTGGCAGCATTAGTGAATCACTGTTATTGACTTCGCGGTAGAGAGAGAGGAGGGGTAGAGGATGCTCTGTCATTTATAGGGAATCACCTTTAGTATCCCTCGGACGGTCTAACGCCGTATTTAGTCACGCGTTTCCGTACTCCAAAATTTCTGTCTAAATATTTTATATTTTGTTTGTGCTTCGACCAATCTCTATCACGTGCAAATGCGAATCCCACGAATCATTTCCATAAACTGTCTTTTGTTCCCAAACTGACACGTCGTCTCTGTATTATAGTATATACCAAGTGAACAATTGACCTTAACTTTGATAAGTTTGGCAAATTCTGCGACGAAATCAAAGCTTCAGACTGACAGAAGTGAACATACACGTCAGTGATGAACGATAGAGCCGAGCGTCATTGACATTTACCAGTGTCTTGCACACCAACGTTCGATCAATCGTTGTTCCAGGTACAGAATCTATTAGCAGTACACCGCCAGTCCCACCGAGACGGAAGAAGCGCAAAGCGAAGCTCGCCGCGATTGCAAAATCTCCGAAAGGAACGTCACCGACTCGTCTCAGAAAACCAAACAAAAAGCGTTCGGCGCCACTGCCTCCGCCGCGAGCAGTCCGAAAGTTCAAATCTCACGTCGCCAAAGATCAGGGAGAAGAAAGGACGTCGAACTCGCATACAGTAGACGATGCGGAAGAAACGCTAAATAGTCTAAGTTCGAATGAGACGGGGGAAACTTCTCAGCCGTGGTCTTTGCAGCTCGAGGATGCTGACTCGATACGGATCGAGAAAGCCAGTAAAGATGAAAACGACAGGTGCGGTTCAAGCAGTGAGACAAAGTCGCCCGTCCGTTGTATTCGAGATTTTCGCTAGGAAAGAAATCAACAAGTACCCGCCGCTGTTCTTCATTTTGCACGATTTTCAACAATTTTGTGTGAAGACGATTTCAATGATGAGCCTTCTGTGAATTTCGACAGCTCCTTTCACGATTCCTTTCGCAACTCCCTTTGCAATTCCTTTCGCGAATTCTTCGCGAAATCGTTAGACGACGAGGAGAGTGACTTGTGTTTCCGCGTGACCACCACGAACCTTCCATTCGAGAAATATTTGGACACATGGACCACTAAGTTTATCGATCGTTTAGTCGAGAATTTCGACGTACCGAGTCGTTTTATTTTCGAAGATTACGTCGATAGAAGTAACAATAGTGGTAATTCCAAACGATAGTGGTAATTCCAATGATTCGACCGGTGCTTCGATCGGGCACGATTCGCAAGACGAGTCCCTTTGTTCAGGGAAAAACTAATAGTCGCGGACATCAGCGAAGCGGAGTCGAGTTTAATCAAGTTGAAAGGGGAATGCTGTTCTGTGTTGGGTGACACGAGGACAACGGTTTTGCGCGGGCTTCAAATAACTGCACTGCTTTAAATAACGTGAAAGATAATAGAAAATATCACGATGAAAAGGATTTGACGAGTGAAGCTTCTGAAAATGAAAACAACAATGTAAAACGCAAAGAAATCATTTCTGTCGGTACTAATGCGACTGCGAATAACTTTAATTGGAAATTGGAGTTAATAAGAAATGAGGTAAACGTCAATTTTGTTCAGGAACATTCGATAATTGCTAGAGACAAACATCTAAGGATTGAAATTAATGAAGAACAATCGACAATAAACGAGACAAAAGTATTTGATCAACAAATAACAAAAAGCAAAGTAGAGAATAACGGTTTGAAAAAACATTTATTATCAAATAGAACAGAGACTGATATTAGGGAGGAACTTTTTAACTCTTGAATTGAAACGATGTTTATTTTCTTATTCAAAGAGATATTTTGACGCAGCATCTAAATAATTAACAAATATATTTCGAAAAAATGTGGTAAATAAAATAATGGAAATGTATTTTTTCACGATATAGATTATTTTACTTAAATTTAATAAAATAATTGCGTAAATGCATAATCACTCCACTATCATTTCATTATTTCTTTTATATTTAGTCAATATTACGTATGTATACTTCAATTCATTTGCATATATTTCAGTTTATTTAATAACGGGTGCTAAAAAATAACAGTGGTCTCGTGCAGGTATATTACGATGGCGAATGTTCCGATTACCTGTACTGACTTGTTGTAAATTATTGCAAAATCAAAGTTATGAACCAGTTTTACTGCATAAAATATAAAATATAATATAAATATTTGATAATTCAACAACTTTATTTAAACTATTGTAGTAATTAATAACCTGATGATATTTTTGATCTATATGACATTGGTAATGATGAACAGCTAATGGAAGACATAATTGAAAACAGAATAACAAGGAATCGCTTGTTACCTGATGCTATTTCCACTGCGTATTCTTTACTATAAGTCGAACAAAAATGCGACTTCACGATAGTAGATAACGACACGTCTCTTTCACTGTACTGTAAGGATATTCGATATGTCGCTCCTCAACATACTATTACTTTTACTAACTTCACCCTACTATTGAAACTGGATAATGTTATGCATGAATGATTCTATTAATATATATATGTCCAAAACCACACAAGAAATAGCTTTGAGTGGTCTTTGATTGTGGAAGGTCGACAGGAATTGACTTTTTATGACTGATTGCTTCCATCGCTTGCATTTTAATGACATTTGCATGATGTATAACTTTTTATTCGTCAAGATGAAGAGAGAAATATTTGCATTACAAATTCCATTTCTGACAAATACGGAAGATTTATTGTGGTGAAGTTGAAAAATGCTAAGAGCCAATGTAAAAAGTTTTCATATAGCACATAACCTTAACAAAACTATGGTATAACATCGTTTATTATGAAAGTTTTATCAAATGAAAATTATATACATATTCCTGTAAACCCTCAAAATAATTTAAAAAAAATTATTCGCTACCTGTTATGAAGATATTAATAAATATCTGGCTAATGGTAAAAATATATGTGCAATATATTTTTGTCGAGTTAGCGCTTTATAGGATAAAATGTACATAAATATTTAAAAAAATAATCTGCATCAAAGCGTAAAAGAAATGGGTTTAAAGACAATTTCATCCTGATGCAAGGTAATTATCTAAAGCCTAATGATACACGATATACAACGCTCTATAGGAATCCAAGTGCGATAATCTTATATCGTGTTTAGAAACGCTCATAAACAGCTCCGCAATATAAACATCATTGAAAATATATAGGACCACTTGGAACAAAAAATATCAAGTCACCATATTTCACCAATAAACTATTTAAAGAAGGCTTTTTTAGGAGAATGGAAAAATATATCAAGTAGAATAATCATAAATTTTTTACATTCAACGCCACGAGAGTTTCAGGCAATAATATTAGATTGCCCGAAAAGTTTCTTTCGTTTCATAAGGTGATAATAGATGAACAACAATTTCTGTTTTATATTATTTTATTGAATTAGGTGTGGTCCATTTAGTTCTATTTCTATTATTATATTCGTGCACAATTCAACTAACTAATATAAAACAAGAAACATTGTGCGCCTATTATTTCCTTGTAAAAGGAAAGAAACTTTTCGGACAACCTAATAGAATCAGAAGGAAACTTCACTAATAAGAAAATACCGCGAACAGTCAGTATTAGACCGTTCGCGGAAAACGTAATCGCGGAGTAGGCGCGTCAACGGGAGTCGTAAATTCCCATTACAATTATGTAATCGACGCCACGAACTGATCGATCTCCTATTTCGGTTAGAATAATAGAGGTGATTGAATTAGTATAACACTGGGCTAACAGGTTATAATATAAACTTTATTCCAACAACTTGTCTCGCGGAGAATATAAATAAATAAAAATATAATTTACGAGGTCGAATTGTAATGTCGTTTACGTAATGGTTAGAACTGTTCGACTCGAATAGTTATTAGCAAGACCACGATGTTAATCGTAGTAGGAGTGACTTGCAAGTAGTGAGTTGCGGTGTTGCAAGAGGTATAAATTGCAAATCAGATCTGAAGCGAGAGATGGGTTCAGCGATTCAGCGACTAGGCGACTAGTACACAGATGTTGGGTGTGTCTAGCGCACGGGACCATAGGATTTGTTGATGGGAATTTTGACTAGGAAAGTGATGGCAATAGTCATTGCTTCTGATTGGATAAGAACAAAGTTAGTAGGCAAGGAAGGGTTTTAGCCGCTCACGAGAGAAAGTTTCTAGCGGGAGGCACCGAACGCGAGACAAACCAAATTTCCCGTATCTTCCCGTAGTGGACAATAAATTTAAGGAACACTTGAAATAAAAGCTATTTATTTAGTCTGAAGGACCTTAAATACGAAAATGCCAAGATTTATGGTGGGTCCTTAAGACTATTGAGGGTAATGTAATAAGGTTGTGTAGACATCAGGCTGCCATCTTGCCCGCGGTGTTGGGCCTGGTTTGTGTAGCGAATCATCAAACGTAGCAGTCAGATTACGATTTTGTTAAAACTTTGGAGGTTTGAAGAACTGCGCAAAACGTTAAACACATACTGTCTTTGATCTACGCTAACTGAAGTTTATAAAGAAAAACTACCCTCTAAAGTTCAAGCTCTAGAAGGCTATCACGAAAACAATTGAAAATAGACAAAAGTTTGTTAATAAAAATTTTAACACATAGGGAAAATATACTACAATTAATAAGAAATTGCTTGAAGAGATTACGTCAGTTATGTCTATTCATATTGAGATGGTGTTAAATGTACACTCCTCGTCAAAGAGATAGCCTAGGTGAATTATCTTTAATTTCTCAATGGCGCGTGTAAAGTTTTTCATCTGTAACGTATAATATGTATTTCCTCTAATCCTTTGTCTCGGTAAATAATTAATAAACAAAAGCACATGTAGACAGTGTTTGTACAAAGTTCACACACGTTGGAAAATTGCCGTTGGAAACGTACCGCGAGTGTGCGAACTATTCATAAAAAAGTCGTAATGAAAATAGCAATGTCCAGAGGAAAATTACACGTGTATTAAGTATATTCGAGCTGCTACTGAATGTGGCTGTACGTTGTTTTATATAAATAACAAACGATTTCCATACAAATTACTGTTCATTGTACATTATAATATTCAAATACATATACATGAAATAATAAATGAAGAAACACGAAAAAAGCAACAAAAAAGTTATTTAAACTTATACTCGAAGGATTAGTTAAGGTATCGTTTTATGCACTAATGTGTAATATATGACGAATGAAAAATTATATTTATCCCGTTGAATAGCTCTTTTAAGTTTTTGATTTTGTTGACGAAGTGACACTATCCTTGCAAGGAAGTTCAAAGTAATTTTAAACACATCTGGTGAGTAGCAATTAAATCAAGTGCACATAACATTCCTCGTCATCTTTAATACTTCCACCTTGAGCGTCAATAGCGTTTACAGACCGCAATATCAACCGATCAGTTGCAACCTGACTGACTGCCACCTAGTAGTTGAGAATCGCAACACAGACCGCGCACTGGGATATAACCTGATCGTGGGCCGAAGTTTCGCACCGTGCTGAGACAGAGGTAAAATTCGTTGGCAAGATTTTGCAGTTTTTAAGTATAAGTATATCACATTTTGCCTTCGCAATTATACTTCGTAATCAGTTGGATTATCATAGTAACTAAAAATTCATAGTTTTTCATAATATAATTTTTGTTACACGGTAGCAGATTATGTGGAATGTTTCACTGTCAAAATTAACGATTTTCGTTACACAACATGTTGATGGAAGGATGTAACGTCTTTCCAAGATATTTGGTGTAGGTGCCACGTTCCTAGTCGGGATAGATACAAATATTGATTTAGTAATGGCCAGAGACGAATTTATACTGTTTCACACTGAAAAGGCACTGTCGATGATTCCTCTACAGTGAAAATGAAGGATGAAAGCGGGGGTAGTTACACCATTTCGATATGACATTTTCATGGGATCGGTCGAGAGCATCATTGCATCTTAATAATCTCTGTGTTCACGTGTCGTTCACGCAACGATCTTGCCGATCTTGGTAATAAGAGAAACGAAATATTACAGCTGCTGTGTTGTTGAGAATTGTGGATCTTAATTGCCGAAATAAAAGTAAAGGAACACTAAGGTTACACTTAGAATTTATATTAAAATAGTTTTACATTTATTTAATAAACGATTTCCAGGATATTCGTCGATATACATTTGCACGCGTCTCGGCACTTTCTTTGTCTCACCATCTTCCATGCCACACTGCCAACGGAACAGTTACATTCATCTGTATTTGAGACGCCGCGCATATATATACTTCCGCACATTTACATTCACATACGTGTGTCACTACTACACGGCCAGTCTAGTCTAGCACACAAAATTATACATTAATATGTGTAATCCCAAACACTCAGTTGATCAGTGCGGGGACCTCATCGTGTAATTGTTACGCGTAAATCCGATCGGAAAACTCGCGCGGAGCGCGAGATCTCACTAGGTGCTTCCTTCGTGCCCTGTGTTAGGTGACGACATTTAGCATACCTGTGTAAGGGACGATCGCAGTTTTTGCCATTATTATTTAATTTGTATTTTACAATATGTCCAGCTGGACATTCGGTAAATTTTTCTAGCTTAATTGCTAAATAGCATGTGGAAGGTTACCCCCATAGGGATACTATCTTCGAGTTTGTCTATTTTATTTTTTTAGTGAGGTCGGTGGGGTGTTTTCTTTTTAGTTTTCTTTCTATGAAAGTTTCACTCGCTTCAGTGGTCAGCTGGTTTGGATGTGTCGGTCATCTGACGGTAGAATGAGGAGTGTCCCCACAAATGCTTGGGTTTGGCACTACCAACAATATTCTACTCTGAAAAAAACGCGATTACGCTCATTGAATTTATTTATTATAAGGACACCAGAAAGCTAAAAGGATCACGATCGTGGCATTCGTGAAATTGTGAGCCGCGATTTATGGATATGTGTGTGTAATAATTCCACACACATATCCATAAATCGCAGGAGGAACTTTCGCAGATCTACCACCTAAAACGGTTATTATAAAGATTTAGGATACTCGGTTCCTGGAATTAATATCGAGCGATAGCAACAAATCCTAACAATTCCACCAAGCTACGATAGTGTATCTATTTATTTAATTGTAATGACAACTTAAAAATATGGCGATAAAATATTAATTGGAGATAACAAAACCAGCCATGTTCGAATAATTGTTGTATCGATTAAATAAATATCGATCACGAAAAATGACAATACTATATGGTAAAGAGATTGGAAATAAATTTAAAAGTATATTAAAATTTCTATGCGTTTAGTTAATTTAAATTTTCAAAGCAAAACACTCTACCTGCAATATAAATTAGGAGTGATTCTAGAAAAGCGAATATGAAAAAATAATATCTAAGGACGATTTCGTTTTTTCGATAACAATAATAAATAAAAATTTAGCTACCGGTAACGTTGGAGAGGGGGTGCGCCTCCGTCCAGCCAAACGTCCCAGTCGAGGCCGGCGCGCCATCTGTCGAGCAGCTCCCGCCGAGCCCGCGCCTCCACGTCCGCGTCCGTCGCTCCAACTTCGCCCAGCAGACCCCGATTGCAGAGATAAATCTCGCGACAGCTCAGGGCTTGTAACTCGAACGGGGGAAGCCCGGCGAGCACCGCCGCTATGGTGCGAAAACCCTCGCTATTCTGATGGCCATTGCCCTGTGCAGCATCCTGATCGCTCGGAGATTGCGACTGTTGGTCACCAGCCTCCAGGAACTCGTCCCACAGCGCGAGGAGGACGTCGAAGAGATGGCGGTGCGCCTGCAGGCAGCCCTGAGAAGAGCCTGCGACGCAACCATCCGGAGGAAGAAATGGCACCATAAATCCGTGCCATGGTGGACGCCGGAGCTCACCAGGGCGAAGCGACGCGCCTACCGGGCGAGAAGAAGATTCCAGGCGACCAGGGACCCTGAAGAGAGGGAACTCGAGAAAGCGCGATACCGGGAAGCCGCCAAGTCGTACAAGAGAGCGGTGACCGAGGCCAAGAACCGGAGCTGGCAGGAGTTCGTCACCAAAGAAGGTAATAAAGAACACTGGGGCATAGTATATAAAACCGTCACAGGAAGAATCAGGAGGGAAGAGACGGTGTCCACTCTGCGGACGCCACACGGAGAAACCTCCAACTGGCGATCGACCGCGGAGGCGATGCTGACTGCCCTCCTGCCCGAAGACCAAGAATCCACGGACACGGCGGAGCAAGCCGAGATCAGGAGGGAGATGGACACCCTTCCCAACGTCGAGAATGCCGCTGAGTTCAACATTGGGGAACTCGAAGGAGCGGTTAAAAGACTGAAGAGGGGGAAATGCCCGGGAACCGACCTGATCGAGGTGGAAGTCATCCAGCGCGCCTGGGGGGTGCTCCACCAGGAAATCCTGAGGACGATGAACGCCTGCCTAGCTTGGGGGACCTTCCCGAGAGTCTGGAAGGAGGGGAACCTTATCACGATTCCAAAAGGACCGGATCGAGAAAGAAGCAGCCCAAAGTCCTACAGACCGATTTGCCTGCTCTCCATGGTGGGCAAGTTGCTGGAGAGGCTGATGGCTGCCAAGTTGACGACGATATTCCACCACCACGATCTTACCTCGGATAGGCAGTACGGCTTTCGCCCTGGGAGATCGACTACGGACGCCATACTACAGCTAAGGGAGAAGGCGGCGCGGATGAGTGACCGGAAGTACGTCCTCGCGATCGCGCTCGACATATCGGGTGCCTTCGACAACGTCTGGTGGCCCAACGCTCTGCACGAACTAAAGAGAAGAAGATGCCCCGACAACCTCTACAAGTTGACGAGAAGCTACTTCAGGGACAGAACCGTGCAAATAGCAGGTAAGAACGATGTGATCACCAGACCCGTTACCAAGGGATGTCCGCAGGGCTCGGTATTAGGTCCAAGCTTTTGGAACCTGGTATTCGATGACCTGCTGGACGAACTTACGACGCACGCGCCCGAGTGCGAGCCGATCGCATACGCGGACGACCTAGTGATACTGGTTGCTGGGAACTCCAGAGTGGAACTACAGAAAGCGGGACAGGAGGCGGTCACGCGTGTCTCGAACTGGTGCACAAGGAAGAAGCTCGAGCTTTCGGCAAGTAAAACCGAGATGCTCCTGATAAAGGGGAAATTGGATGCCGAGAGGCCTCCAATAATCAAGATCGACGGCAGGAGTATTCGAGGGAAGCAGACTATTAGATACCTGGGCGTCCACTTTGAGAGTGGCTTCAGAATCAATAAGCACACCGAGGAAACCATACAAAAAGCAAGAAACCTACTCGGCAGTCTCGCGAGGGTGGCCAAGGCGAAGTGGGGACTCGGGCAAGCAGCCATGCGTACTGTGTACAAAGGGTTGTTTGAACCGATAATCACATACGCCGCGGCTGGCTGGAGCGACCTGCTGAACAATAGCACCAAGACGAAATTTCTACGAGCACAGAGAATGGCGCTCCTGCAGGTCACAAAAGCCTACAGGACGACTTCCACGGACGCACTACACATAATAGCAGGGGTCTTGCCCATCGATCTCCTCATCGAAGCAAGGGCAAGAGCCTACAAACTCAAGAGGAACCCCACAAAAGGAACAATAGGAACGATTTACCACGAAGCCACTCAAAAGTGGAAGGCCCGCTGGGAAACAACGCCGAAAGGGAGAGCAACGTATGAATACTTCAGGACCCCTCAAGAAAGACTGGCACACCGCTGGATTAACCCGGACCACTACACGACACAGTTCATAAGTGGTCACGGGGACTTCAAGAGTAAATTGAAGTCATTCCAGCTGAGCGAGGGAGACACGTGTGACTGCGGCATGGAGGAAACCCCGGAACACGTACTGGAAGTATGCCGTCTCTTCGAGGAGGATCGACAGAGACTCCGGGACTCCATCCAGGAGCTGGAGCTTTCCTGGCCGAGGGAGAAGAGGGAGTTCGTCACCAAAGACGTATTTCCCCACTTCCAAGCATTTGCAAGAGCCGTTCTTCTGACCAAAGAACGAGGGAGGAGAACGACTCTGCAAGGAACGAGCGGCCCGCCCCAACAAGGGAATTCCACAAGGAGAAGAACGGAAGAGCACCGGAGCCGACCGCCGACGAGGACGACTAGAAGAACCCGCCAACAAACCAGTGTGGAGGAGGACGAGGAAATAGACAATAGGGAAGAACAAGGAAGAAGTGTCTAACCAAACATGGGAAAAACAAGCAACGAATACACAGTTCACCGGACCATATTAAAACAGGACCAATAGAAAAAGAAACAGAAAACCAAAACCAAAACACAGAATCAGCAAGAGCAGAAGCGCAAGAGCGCGAACCGAGGAGTAGACCTGCGACCGTCGGTGCAGGCGGCACCCACACAATGGGAGCTGTGACGGTGCAGGTTATAATCGGCTGGATAGCCAACCTGCTGGGACCGAGCCTTGTGCTGGCAGCTCCGCCTCCCCGTGGCCCCCGCTGGTAACGGCGCAGCGCGACGCGTGCGTCGCGAGGCGCCGGCTAAGTGAGCTGCTGCCCGAAAGGGCAGGTTCAACTTGTCCGGTGATCCGCAAGGTGAGGGCAGGGTTTTTCCAAACCGCGCGCCGACCACCTGCGCGCCGCTCCCTTGACAGGGGACGCTAGAAAAGTGGTAAATAGTCACAGACCATCGTGACTGCGCTCGCCGGTATGAGTTTCAACTCTAGGTACGGCACGGCCCAAGGCCACAGCGCCAGACTACCTGTTGGTCACCAGATCGGAGCTCCGTAGAGGAACTTTGCTCGCACCACGCCGGCGTACAGCCTACGCACTCCGACACTGGGCCCGCCTAGTCGAGGCAGCAAACGTCCTAAGGCGTTCGCCGTCGCCTCGACCTACGGTATTAGACGAAGTCTAAGACGCCGAATGTCCAGTGGCTGTCGAGAGTCAGGCCCAAACATCTTATAGTGGTCCCGATCCCGATCTCTGCCCCCTCCAACCTCAGGCGATTGTCCGCCGGAGACGTTCCGTAATCGGCCATCCGGCAAAAGCACATCGCCTCGGACATCTCGGGGGATACCTCCAGCCCCAACCCTTTGATCGCGGTTACCGCGCAGGACACTGCCAGATCCGCCAGACGGACGGTCCTGTCCCATACCAGCACTAACGTGTCATCGGTGTAGCACGTTAGCGCCGAACCTGGGGGCATCGGTGCACGAAGTAGCGTATCGTACGCTATGTCCCACAGCAACGGGCCATACCGAACCTTGTGGGACACCACGGCACACCGCCCTCCCCATCATCCCTCCGCCCTGCTCGGTGTAGACGATATTACGGTCCCGCAGGAACGCCCCCCGCAGGTAAGCGGGCACCCGATGGAACTCGAGGGCCCGGCTTATCCTGTCCCAGGGGTGCTGTTGAAGGAGTTGACCAGTCTAGTGACACAGTCAATGCCACGTAACCCCGCCGCACGGCTCCCTCCACGAGGGTGCGGACACGGCCGATGGCATCGGCCGCAGACCGTCCTTTCCGGAATTCAAACTGGCTGTCGTGTAGCCCGGGAGCACGTCGGGACAAATGCGACTCGAGTCGGACAGCCACAACCCTCTCCAGCAGCTTGTCAGCCGGGTCCAACAAGCACACAGGCCGGAAGGAGGAAGGCGAGTCCGGGGAATGTCCCGGCTTCGGCAACAGGGCCATCCGCCCCTCCTTCCATAGGACGGGGAATTCGCCCCGTGACAGGGATCTGTCAAACAGATTTCTCAGCCTTGGTTTCAAGACTCCGGCGACCTCCTTCCACAAGCAGGCCGGAACTCTGTCGGGACCCGCGGCCTTCCGCGCTCCGATCTTCTCGACAGCCCCCGCCAGCACATCCTCAGTGACCGCCGATTCCGGGCTTCAGTTACTCGCGGTGTCCCGTGGTTCCTCCCCCGGCAGCTGTAGTTCCCGCTCTTCGTTTGTCCTACATTCCTCCCCACTCACCGCTCCCAGAAACAGGGCCCCGACGACTTCCTCCAGGAACAGAGGATCCATGTTCTCCGCCGTGAGGGGCCCCCAAAGACGGAGTTTGTTCAATACTAGTTCGTACGGGCGTTCCCAGGGATCGGAATCGAGGGTGGCCAGAAGCTCATCCCAGGCTCGTCTCTTCGCCTCTTTGATGGCTCGCTGCAGAGTCCTCCGAGCTTCGCAGTAGGTGTCGTACAAATAAGCCAACGTGGGTTCATCCCCCCGTCGCCTACGCCGCGATCTGGTATACCGGCGCCAGGCACGGATGCACGCCTCGCGGAGATGAGCGATTTCCTCAAACCACTAGTACGCCGCAACGGCGCGGCGTGGAGCTCCGGACCGCGGCATACACGAATCGCAGATCGCGTGTAAGTCGAGCCTCAGGCGGGCTGCTCCCGCCTCCGACCAGGCGACGGCCATTGCGGCCGCAGTCATGAGATTGTTACGGATCGAGTTCTGGTTGCCACGTCTTACGCCAAATGCGAAGGTCCTTGCGAGGTTCCTCACGGTCTAGCCGCCAAGACCTACACATTGTTACACTGACCCGCAACAAACCTAAGGTATACAATAAACCGAATCTGTTTAGTTTATTTCCATTCACATAAGTATTTTCGGTTTACGGATGGTCCTTATGTTTTTTACACGCTCTTACCAATTACGAAGAAAGCGGGTGCTTAGCGAAATAGCAGGCTTTTCCCAAGAACAGGGTTGCTCATGAGCCACATCTGGTTTTCTTTGTTTTCATAGTTTCATTTATTAACCAATGGGCATCGCGGATCGTTACCCTCACTTTCCTACCGAAAAGTATAGACGACGAATTCGTGTTCTTAGTTTAAAAAGGCACACCCACACCGAGCTTTCCTCCTTGACGGTACGAGACGGATATGCGACAGTTCTTCTTGTGATCTTTTGTAATAAAAATATAACTGTGATCAATAAAGCCAGTTTTCTGCTGAATCTTATGTTTATCACTTAAAATTACGCGACGAGGTCCTCATCGCGGTGGGTCACCTCCCACCCCGAGACACGGTCGGAAGCGGCAAAGTTTGCCCACGTGAGGTCCACTATGGACTCGCCGCACCACGTCACGCACGTCCTGGACAATCCCCGATTGATAAGCCGGAGGTCGAGCGCAGCCGCCCAGTCCTACACAGCGCTTCCCTTCCATTGTTCCTGCGGGAACCCCGCGCCGTGGGGTGAATTCCCGAGTATCAGAGACTGATAGGCGCCCACACGCCTCACACGAGCCGAGAGTCCGTCAGGAAGGAGGTGTATTCCACCCGGCTGATGTTAGGCGACACGTAGGCGCCTACCCTCGCCAGGTCACCTCATTTCACGGCCACAAAGCCCTTTCCTTGCTCGATTATCGAGCAGGAGGGGTTCCCCGCAACCCCGGTCCAGAGTATGGCGATCGAACCGAGCAGGTCCCCAGCGCCTCGTGACGCATCTGGGATGATATACGGCTCCGCCACCACTGCCAGGCCGATGCTCCGCTCCACCAGGCTCTGGAGCATTAAGTTCTGAGCCCGGCGGGAGTGTTTGAGGTTGCACTGCAGGAGCGAGTGTCGTCCACCTTTTCTCCTTCTGTTTACGGGCGGAGAAGGCTCCGTTTCCATGGCCTTCTCCGAGCCGTTCCCCTTGCTGTCGTCACGACCGACCTCCTCTTTGTCTCCTCTAGCCTCCGGACGCCTGTCAACGTCTTTGTCCCTTTACTCGCCGTCGCGTCACTACCTTCGTCAGGAGCGGGCCTTATCTCTTGTACGGTCCTCCCCTTGCGGGCCGGTAGTTTACACGCTGGAGATCCCAACCGGTGCGACGCGGGCAGTCACAAGTTCGCGCATACCGGGCATTTATGTACTCGTACCAGGCAGTCCCTTGCACGATGCCCTTCCATACCGCACCGGTAGCAACGATCCGACCGGTCAACCGCTGACGAGCAAATCCGGCGCACGTGGCCCGTCTCTAGGCATTTGTAGCACTGAAGTTGGAATGCAGGGAGAGAGGAGACCCTTGCCGCTGACCATCCTATGTGGAGCTTGCCTCCTGGTAGAGCGTCTCCTTCCCCGCCGCCGCCGCCGATTTTCCTTGCCGCAGTCAGCGGGCAACGCAGCCACACCGAGCCGAGGCCTCGGGGAGCGGCGCGTATAACACCAATGCTGACCTCCGCGGCTTGGCAACCCCCCGCCACGGCGACAGCGGCTGCCACCTCTTCCGGGGTGATGGAATACTCCAGTCCGGTCACCCTCAATTCCGCCATCTTCCGCGGTACGGTGACCTTGGTGGGGAAGCTCCGAAGGGCACCCGCCATCTTTTCGGCCAGTCGTGATGCTTTGCTGCTAGCGTCCTAGCCCGCGATCTCGAATATGAGAGCACCTGTTATTGCTCTCCTCGGTTTCATTGCTGCGATGCCAAGGTCAGAGGGTTTGATCTCCCTCATGACCACTGACATCGCGTTCCCATATGTGAAGCCAGAGCTATTCCTCACGGTGAGCGTCACCACCGCGCGTCGGGGGAGGGGGGGAAGCCTAGGCAAGCCCGTTACCCGCGCGTCCCACCCGTCGGTGTGTCGCCCCTTGATCCTATCGCTGTTCTTGGCTCCCGCGCCCCTTGCGGGTTCTTCGCCGTACGTAGAGGTGCTGGAGGCCGGGCGGCCACATTAGCGAACGTCTTCGCCTTTGGTCCCTTGCAACTGTTGTTGTTGAAATCCACCGCCCCGGGTGCTGAGAACCCTGTTTGCCTCGGTGGCAACAGCAACGATGACGACGTCCGTTCCCCGGATCTCCCGCTCCTCGACGGTGCGTGGGTCGCCGGAAGGGGCTGCGCCACCGGCCCTCTGCCTTTATGTTTTGCTCCTCCCCTTCTTCTTCTCGCGACGGTGACGAAACCTTCTGTCTCGTCGCTCCATGACTCGGCCGTTGAGCGCGAGGCGCCCCTTGCCGATCGCAGCCGTGAAGGCGCGGCTCTTGCGGCAGTGTCAAAGCCCGGGGGGTCATCTCCTTATGTATGAACTCGCCTCACCATTCCTCCAGCTTGCGGAGGAATAGAGTCCTGAGGCCCTCGAGAGGACCTCGAGGTCCTGAGCCTCCAAGTTCCACCGGTCTCTTTCCCATAGCTGCTTCGCCGCTCCCCGTCCGATCGGAACGGCAGAGACGGCGCGACTTCCGCCGCGTGAGCCGTGGAGGCGAGGGAGGGCCCATTGTCCCTCACCGAATTATATCGTTTAGTTTTGTTGTAAAATGTTACACCATTTTTATGAAAATTCACATTCATATTGTTCAAGTGCCGCCCCTGGCGTTTGAACTTTACATTTTTTTAGAGGAGATGCTCCGGAAGGTCATTAGAAAGGAAATTTATGTCTTAAGAATTCGTGAGAAGTTGGATGTCGTTGCTAAGAAGAGACACTGACGTACGGAAGGCAGGTTTTTTGTATATAGAAAGAAATATAACGATTTTTCAGATAAATGATTAGGTTGACAAATGTATACTTTGGAAAAATCTAAAAAATAAGACGTATAAGGTTAGGAACCTGCCATATGATGATTTGCAAAAGGATAGAAGTCGTTAAAATATGCCTTCTCTCATTCGTATGCTATTCGACATTCGTAGTGATAAAAGGAGTGCGCTAATGAATTCACGCAAACGCGTTTTAAAATTTCGGGAAACTCTTCGTTTAGAAATTGAGTAAGTTACTGATTGATTTTGAATATAAATGCAGACATCCTTTCTAAGCAATGTCATAAATGAATTTATTTAGAAATAACACGAATGAAAAGACAAAATGGAACTGATAATAAGCCCCTTCTTCGTAAAATTGTATTTATATTGTTTTTGTTTAAAGGAGAAAAACATAACGTTTAAATGGTCAGTACTCAATACATAATATTATCCATAGCAACATTACCATACTGGATATTTTGGTGATCTGATTTATCCAGTACAACCTGAAATAACCGAAAATATATGAATTTATATTAGTTCCTATTTTTTTACACGAAGATACTTTTATGTGCACCTTGATAACCGTTGTCGACCTGTTGACTTAAAGTCTTGTTTCAGAATAAATTTCCTAATTCCCATCAGGTAAACTGCGACATACTTATCCCAATCCATATCCTCTAAATCTAGTTTGACCATATCGCTGTCGTTCAACATTTTTACCTTCCTCGCCAAGTTTGAACAGTTATCCCTTTGGAAAGTCCATTCGTACAAGATGAAATATTGTAGCGATGTGAACGGCTTATTGCCACTTTTTAGAAGTTTCATCAATCTGAAATATTATCTTTAGTTATTATTAAAGATGAAGTCAGAGATTATCTCAGAAACATTGTTCTCGTTGTTTGAGAATTTATAGAATACTCACATTGGTTTACTACCTTGGAATCTTAAAAATATATCGATGACAAACGCAGGCAAAACATGTGGAATTACACTTAGAACGTTGTAAATATGTTTATTAGCTATAATTGGACAACCCGGGTACCATAGCGTATCGTTCAGTGGCGTTTCTATGTTACACTTTATCGTAGCATCTATTATCTGACCTTATCTTGTCAATTAAAATAGTTATATTTCTACAATTAATCGAATTACGCTTAAAGTAAGGTTTAGTAATATCCGAGTATTTCAGAAAATATTATGCAATTAAATAAGTACTACATTATATTCACTATTTTTCTAAATTAACGTATTGAGATCAAATGTGGACTTTTGTATTCTACGTTTGTTTGCGCTTCCATTGTCCACGTTACTTAAATAAACTGAAACTTTTGGAATACTCTAACAATCGAATCACGATAGATGAAAAAAATTCGTAATAAATATTACGTAAAAGGGTATGCGTTACTCGTGCAGTTGTATACTTTAACTTCATGATCACGATGTAGCGTGACATGCCATGCAGTACATATTATCGTGTCGACTACGAAATCGACTGGCACTACATCCAATCTTGCATCTCTCCTACCTCGTATCGCTGTTGCACATCCTTTGCCAATTAGCAGAAAGGAACCTGGTAACATTAAATTGGTTTAGAAATTATTTGTAATTTTTGATTAGCTGAAATGTAATGTTAAATAGATAGGAATGAATTCTCGTATTAGTGAGCTACAACATACTTAAACTATAATAATGATAATCTAGTGGAAAGCCTCACATTTAGCCACTCACAACCTAACCGATTAACTCCACTTTGTGAAATGTAAGGTGTATTGAGCAATTACTATTGAATAATATCTATTAAAATACCTGTAATTCCAGAAATATTCTGTATCCAACCAGGATATGGTTCTTTCAGAGAAGCACCAATTATGCTTGGTCGTACTATCGCAACTGGCAGGTGTTTACTATTGCTTGCTACAATCTGCTCTGCTAAATTCTTACTGAATGTGTATGTATTTGGATAAGTTTTTAAAATGCTATTTTCTATTAGCTTTATCGAAGTTTCATCGAGTTTGTCACACATATTGATTACCGCTGGAGGATTCAAGTTCGTACTGCAAATTCAATAATAAGTGAACATATTCTGCACGATATAATTCTAATTATAATATTCGTAAACCATGGAACTACGTTTGCGTATAATTTATTCTTACGTATAAACTTTTTCCTCAATCTCATCTAGGTTCGCATTACTATAAGCTGTGCTAACCGGATGCCTCAGTTCGTTCCAAAGTTCGATGACACGAGCGGTACCTTTTGTATTCACATTAACAGCCACGTGTAACGGCTCATTGAATCTCACAGTGGCCGCGGCGTGAAACACTATGTTTACTTTCTCTAACAACAGATTTCTATCGTCTTGCGAAAGACCTAAATCCGGCAGACTTACATCACCTTTCACGGGGTAAACTCTGCTCAAAACTGAGGGGTGTTTCGCTTTGATGCCATCGTAAATCTGAAGACGAAAAATTCCAGTAATGGAAGTTAATCAATTTGTCTCCTGACAGGCTTAAACTTTGAACGAAACAAGAATATATTTACGAACGGGATCATCCATGATCTTCTTAAATCGTTGTTCTATCGTTTCGTTCGTTTTTGCACGAATTAGAATACAAATGGCAGCGATGCGTGGACATACGCGCATCAATTTTTCCAAGAGACCTGTTCCAAGGAAACCGGTTACTCCAGTCACAAGAATCCCACTACCAGCGTAGAATTCATCGAGAGTATTCAACCCTTTATTCATCGCATTTTCATTTTCTTTATTGACTGTATCCATGTTTCAGGATCTCCACAATTGCAGTCCCTGTTTGCCACTGAATTATCAAATAGTAAATTGGAAAGTTTTTATAATAATATCTAAAATTTGTTATAGTTGTAATCTTCAGCTTAACACGTTCGTCGTCCAACCTGATTCGGCTAAATTTCTCGCGGGGCCCAATACCCGCCGATACGCAGAATGTAAATAGAGCGACAAGCATGAATTCATCATTTATTATCTTCGATTGTTTATCGCCTTCGATTCATTGTTTATCCCCTTCGATTCATTATTTATCTCCTTAGATTCATTGTTTATCGCCTCCGATTCATTGTAAAGAAAAGATTATTCATTTCTGAAATGGAGAAAGCGATAAGCTTTCCAGTTAGAGTATTCGGAAGGATTTCATGGCGGACATCTCACATCTTTCATTTAGTCGAGAAGCATACTTGTGAGACGTACATCAGTGATTTTTTCATCCTCAAAATGTTCAGTAAAGAGCGTGAAAATATATTTGAAAGTGAGAAGAGTAGCGATGATGAAGTCTATAACTATTGTTCGAAGTGCCCAAAATCACCCCAAATGTGTTTGGAATGATTTAACGAATACCATGCGATATAGAATAATGAAATATATTATCCAGAATATAAATTAATAAAAAGTATGGTATAATGTGTTTTTAATATTGTTATGTTGTATATCCTATATATAATATCGTATATTTAATTAACTCGAACAAGATGAGCGTCACGATACTTCGGTGACGGGGTCCCCACGGAAGTATACCCGTCGCATACATATGTGCAACGTGACGACGAACGTGTTAAACAATCTTTTTTATAGTTTTCTTTAGTTTCTCTGTTCTTTGTTTTATTTGTATGTCGGATTCACATTATGATCAGAGTTGAAGGCGTGTAATGAATATTCTCTGCAATTAGCCATCGTTGTTATGCAATCGAGGTAATGTTGATTAGCACAAGTGCGAGTATTGCAGAATCGACAAGTAACCGCGGTGATTGGACACTAATAACAATGGTCTTAGGTTCGATAACGAATCTGCGGTTAACGGGATAACGAATATACTTTCTTCCTAAGTCCAAGTCGGATTCGTAGTTGAAATGTGAAGTATCCACTGGTCATAAAGACGTTGGTTTACTCGCTGACGAGATGACATGAGAATGTACTTTCCGTCGCGGTGATGCTGCAGAGGAAAACTATGATGGAAATGGACGTTGCTGTTAATTGGCTAATTTCTATGTTGGTGGTTAGAGAAAGATGCTAGTCGCCCATAAGAGAATGTTGCTAGCGGGAAGCGTCTTTCATGAGAAAAGCAGATTTCCGTACCTTCCCGTAGTAGGTGACCGAGATACGGACTGTTAGGATAAAGACTGTTTGTCAATTTGAAGGACCTTAGTTAACTAAATCCTTTTTTTTTATATATATATTTTCGTGGAGGAAATCCGCACGGACACCTGCCGCCTCTAAGGGGGAGGGCGGCGTGGTAGTGTCGGAATCCAACCGACTAAAACCTCCACGGAGACTGTCTCTACTGCGTCGAGGGGAGCCCGGGAACCGCAGCGGCGACACACCGGGCCCCCCTCCACGCAATATTCCGTCTATATTACGTCTCTCCCTCTCTCAGAGGGCGTCCGGATTCCCAACCGGACTGTTTGGTATCTCCCGGGTGCTGGAAGGTCCAGCGCCTAACTTCATTCCCCTTCGGAGGTCGCTGCGGCTCTCCCGCACCCCATATAGGCGCGTCTATGGGTACCGCCGCGTCCCCTTCGGCCAATCCTCTCGGGATGGGAGGCCCGCTCCCTCTCCCGCTCCGCCGCCAGTTAACTAAATCCTAAGATATATAGAAGAATCCTCAGCTAGCTGAACATATATCGTGAATGATGCATCGACATCTGGCATTCATCTTGCCTGAAGAATAGGGTCTGTGTGTGGCGAGCCACGGGACAGAGACCGTTGAAATGTTTACCGTTATGTATCGGTACAACTATTTCTTTTTAAGGAGAGCTATGCAATTCTATACTTCTGTTAGGTAAAATGCACATCCCGTGACCGCAGTTACGTTCGGCGACTAGTTGTCGCCTCGAGCCCAGGCTCATTATAGCAAATCTCGGACAATTATAATCAGGTTAACTTATAAAGCACCTCGAGAATACTTAATGTATGTGACTTTTCTGTGCATCCGTGGACGGGACGAACACAGTGCGTGTGTGAAATCTGTATAAACATTGTTTATATATGCTGTTATTCATTAATTACATATGAAGCAAGAGCACTCATATTTTCGATATACCGTTATAAATTTCAACGAGTAAACAGGTTTAATCTATAATCGATGATTTTTCTTAGAAAACGTCACGCAGAATGGATTACGATTTCGAGTTTCACGACCTCTTTTTCTATGACTTGTATGAGGGAAGCTGTTGTCACCCACTTAAGAGAACCATTCGCTCAGTAACCAGGTAGGCCGAACAGCCCGCATATCACGTCTGTTGTAACAATAACAAAAGGAGCCCCCTCCAAAGGGATTAAACTCTCGGTAGAAGGACCTTCCTAAACTAGCGCTAAGTCAGTCCGTTCCAGCATCTCGAGTCAGTCTGTTCTAACATTCCGAACCACGCTGTTGTAACGCTTGAACGGTCACTGTGTTGGATTTCTGCAATAAGTCTCATTGTCGCATACGAAGTCCTATTTTCTTCACCCTATTCGTGAAAGAATCATTTCGTTCGAACCGCGACGCGAGGAGATCACCAGCGATCCGTTAATTTCGCGATCTTTTGTGTCTCCGAAGTGACACTGTCGCTTACGTTAGTTTGATTTGAGGCTCACTCTATACCCCGCTGCCTGACCTGACCGATTTTCGTTCGTGTCAGGAGATTTGCTCGTGCACAGTGATATTTCAGCCGATCTTTAGTTGTAAGTAACTAAAAAATAAAGCCTCAAACGCAATTTTTTTTATTTTTGATTTTCATTTTATTTTACCTTCAAGAATTTGTAAACAAATACTCTTGTCACGTCTCGCGCTCCATACAAGCCATGACGTGATACGTCTTAAAGGGATAAGAGATACGAAGCGTACAAATACTTCAATATCACATAAAATATAAACAAGTACACAACATTATTATTGAACAAAATTAAAATCTAAGAATATCGAAATAGAAACAAGGAAGAATGAGACGTCCACTGACTTGTACCCCACGACAATGCGCAGCACAATAAGCAGACAGTGAAACATATGATGCTATGACTTTCTCATACAGCATCAACAGCTACAAACAACTAGCACGCACCAAAGGATCTAATACCGGCATCAGCAAGCTAACCACATGTTCTCCAGAGTATGAACTATGATCAATAAAAATTAATACCCATTATCTGCAAAAAGAATGCAGCAACAAGGACTAGTAAAAAAAGGGTATCTGAGAATAGTGTCGCTCTTTCGAAGTGTGCGATAAGTTTTTGAAACATTGCTATTCAATCGTTTGCCTTATTTCAAAAATTAACGAACGAGGATCGAAATAATCAAAACAGCTTAATGACTATTTCTGATGGCAGCAACTACCGGTTCGATATAGATATAATTCGAAAAACCCCAGATTCGACATGTAGAGTAACATGTAACGGTTATGAACAGCGAGTATCAATATCAGATCGTAATTGTATATAGTAGAACGTTAATAGCGTTCACAGTTCGCGATATCAACCGAACAATTGCAACCTGACTGATTGCCAATTAGTTGAGAATTCGTATCATACTCTGTACACATTTTATTAGCGTTCATGTATAATGTATTTTAATGTATCATTTCCTTTATTAGATTCAATGAATTCTGATTATAAGACTTTGGTTTGAAACTTATAGTACTCTAGCTATCGAAACAAAACAAAATAAAAACTCGACAGTGGTGTAAATACAGAAGAATTTATAAATATACATAGTGTTGGGAAAGACCAACTGAAATATGTTGTATGTACTGATATATTGAACTGGATCCATTGTGCAACAGCTAATGAAATGATAATGAACAGGTGCCTTTTCAAACGAACGTATTTGAGAAGTGGCCTCAATGACAGAGCACAAACAAATTGAAGCTCATCGCAGTTAATTATGTTGAAAGAATTATGTGACTTAGTAGCCAAGAAGATACGAAATCCATAGATATTTAAGGGAACTGTCAATCAATCTTAAACTGTGCTTGAATAAATGAAATTTCATATGAAAGTGATTTTTCCGTTATCCGTACAGTCACTACATGTTCGAAGAGATACTTTGACGAAGAATCTAAATAATTGTCAGGTATATTTATAAAGAATGTGATAAATAAAATAAGGAAATGTATAACACGTTGACCGCCACGACACCCGTATTCGGGTGTCGCTTATTTGACTACTTGCAAAGGATCGTCGGTTATTTGAAAAAATATTCCAGAGGAAATAATGAAAATATTAAATTGTTATAAAAGTAAGACGAAAATGGTTTATTAAAAAAATTAGCTGAGGTTAGTCGGGACAACTTGGACAATAAGTTGTTTTCTTTAAATTCTTTTGTGCCTTTGTTCGGTCCATTCCAAGTCTTTTATTTGTATAACATACTTTGCATGCGCGTCTAATGCTTCTTCCGGAATCATTTTTCCGAACGGCGATATTATGCTGACTCCATCGAAGACAAGAATTTTTTGTATTTTCAGACAACCCTAATAACTTTGCAGATAATAACTTTCTAAATATTCTAATATTTATATCCTTTCTTGTTGCAATTTTGGCAACCGTCAAAGCTTTACAACAGAAATTCTCAGGAGTTGAACGCCAAGTTTTCTGTACCTGATTGATTTGATTCCTTTTCTAATTTTGGTGGCATAAGAAACCATTTGGCCGGAATAATCTATAGCACACTTTCCTTCATAATATTCAACAACAGCCAATGGTTTTAATATTGCGAACAAACGAAACGAGAGATCAATAGAGTACCAGTAGTACTTCCTTTCAGTTCTTTAGCAGCAGAGAACGCTTGGTACTGCAGTGCGCGTGGCCTGAAGGAGATTTCCTTGAAAACACGCGTGGCAGTCAACGTGTTAAAATGTAAAATAACTAAAATATTTCGCATGATTAATATAGTCTCCGCGGAGTGTATGTTCAACTTTCATAAACACGAGAAGTCGAAGCAAGTCCTAACAATAAATAGTGAAATACCGTTCATAATCTCAACTTTTTCCAGAAAATAGCCAAAGTTTCACGTAACTATCATATAAAGTCGAATGTTCCGATCACCTTTACTGATTCGTTATAAATTATTGAATAACCACAATAATGAACCACTTTTACTGCGTAAAGTGTAGAATACAAAATGAATATTTTGAGAATTCAAAAACTGCATTTAAACCATTGTAGTAATTAATGATCCGATGGAATTTTTGGTAATATATTTGGTATATTGGTAATGATGATTAATAGTTAATATAAAACACGATTGGAATAGAGACTGTTCACAGAGGAATCGTAATGAAAATAGCAATGTCTACAGAAAAACTACATGTGCATTAAGTATTCTTCAGGAATCTACTGATGGCCGTACGATATTTTGCATATATCACAAACGAGTTCCATAAAAACTACTGGTCACTGCTTATTACAATACTCACTCAAGTGCACATGAAATAGGAAGTCGGGAAACACGAAAAAAATTATTTAATCTTATACTCGAAGAACTAATTAAGGTATTATGAAGTATTGTGAAGTATCGCGTAATAATACATATCAATGGACAGGTAAATGAAAAATTATATGTATCGCATTGAATAGCTCTTTTATTAAAGTTTTCAATTTCATGTCTTTCGACTCAATCGATGACGTAAGCAACCAGAGACAAATGTTTTTGTTACGTTACCAGGGTAATGAAATCTTGCGCATTATTGTGACAAATGATTAGCAAATGAACTGAATGTTCACATTCTAAGCATGTAAATACATCAGTAAATGTAAATCAGTCAGTATAGCCAGTACGTCAATAGATCTGTGCGGATCATCTACCGTACCTTCTAAAACTACTTTTTTATTGTTGTGCATTTTGTTATTTCAATGTTCGTGTTTTAATTTGTAAGGAAACAGCCTTTATAAAAATCATTTACATTTTCAATCTGTTGCAATTTATAACAAAAATTATTTTATGAAATAGGCCCTAATTCTATTAAAGTAGAAAAATGATACACAGATGTAAAGAAAATGAAATTCAAAGTGAATTGTTGTTTGATGATTTATTTGATGCACCAAACGACACTTCCGACGAAAATGAATTTAGTGTGATTGGACATAGAAGAAGACTGAATAAGAAATATAATGTTTCATGTGAAAGTGAAGATTCAGAGATGGAGGCTGATGAGCCTATAATTGAAGAATGAACTGATGAGGATACATTTCCAAATGGAACCTTTTGAAAGAATTAATTTTACGTCGACATCATTACAAAGAAACTGCAGTGTGAAGGAAGCTGTTGATTGTATATTTGGCAATCAATTTTTCCAAATTATTTCTGAAGAAAAAAGTTATCATTTACAAAATCTACATAAATATAAGGCTGATTCTAAACAAGGAAAATGGAGGAATTCTTCTTCAGAAAAATTTATTTCACCTTACTGATCAGTATCTATCATATTACTCAATATCGAGAAAAAAAATTAAATGGCCGAAAAAGGTAGTATTATACCCCACCAACTGCGGCCTGTCCAATGCATTTATGTTCTATAATTTTTGTAATAATGAAAAAATGAAATATGAAGATTTACTACTTACCTGATGATATTGTGGACGACGGAAGAAAAATCAGCGGATGCAGTTATAGATATGGAACAATGTATTTCAAATACAACAAATCATCTACGCATTGACTTACCATATAGACTCTCTGATAATATGAAACAGTATATACTTGAACCAATAACGAGTAAAGGCAAGAAGAAGTTCCCAACCAAACAATGTAAAGTCTGTTTATCCAATGGAAAAAAGAGCGAATCGAGATACTGTTGCAAATCGTTCCGAACACCATTGTACAATGGAGTATGCTTTACCAGATATCATACCGGAAAGCATTATTCAAGTTAGTGAAATAAATAATATTTAAAATGTAAAAGATCTTATATAATTGTTGAGAATTGTGGATGTTAATTGCCGAAATAAAAGTAAAGGAACACCAAGGTTACACATACAATTCATATTAAAATAGTTTTAGATTTATTTAGTAAACGATTTCCAGGATCTTCGTCGATGTGTAGTATGAAAGGAGAGACGTTATAGCACTCCCCTAGACAAGGATGGAACACATATAAATGGTAAGGGTACCGTCGCCTTTCGGTAGCACTTACCATATTCTTTTTTTTTTTTTTCAGTCACTGGATATTCGGCGCTCACTTTGAGCGTCTAATACCGTCGGTCGAGGCGACGGCGAACGCTTTGGGACGCTTGCAGCCTCGGCTGGGCGGACCCGGTGTCGGCGTAGTGCGAGCAAAGCTCCTCTACGGAGCTTTGATCTGGGCAGGGGACCTGAGGGCCAGCAGCTGCAGTCTCCGAGCGATCAGGAGACTGCACAGGTCGGTGGCCAGCAGAATTACGAGGGGTTTTCGCACCATTTCGGCAGCGGCAGCGGCGGTGCTCGCTGGGCTTCCCCCGTTCGAGCTACAAGCCCTGAGGTGTCGCGAGATTTATCTCCGTAATCGTGGTCTGCTGGACGAAGTTGGAACGACGGGCGCGGACGTGGAGGCGCGGGCTCTGCGGGAGCTGCTCGACAGATGGCGCGCCGGCCTCGACTGGGACGTTTGGCTGGACGGAGGCGCACCCCCCCCCCTCCTGACCTACAGAGTGACGCAGGTGCTCACAGGACATGGATGCTTCGGCGAGTATTTACGCCGAATCGGGAAGGAAGCGACCGCGCTTTGCCATCACTGCGACGCAAGCGTGGACTCGGCGCAGCACACGCTGGAACATTGCCCGGCGTGGGCAGCACTGCGACACTATCTCATCGGGGAAATATGGTTCGACCTCTCGCCACCGGCGATTTTTGAAGCGCTGTTGACGAGCGAAAGGAGCAGGAAGGCCGTAGCCTCCTTCTGCGAGCTAGTTATGCTGCGGAAGGAGGTGGCGGAGCGGGAGAGGGAGCGGACTTCCCATCCCGAGAGGATTGGCCGACGAGGGCGTGGCTGTGCCCGTGGACGCGCCTACATGGGGCGCGCGGGTGCCGCAGCGACCTCTGAAAGGGATTGAAGTTACGTGTTGGACCTTCCATCACCCGGGAGGCACCAAGCAATCCGGTTGGGGTCCGGACGGCCCCTGGGAGAGTGCGAGACGTAATACGGACAGAATGTTGTGCGCGGGGGGCCCGGTGTGTCGCCACAGCGGTTCCCGGGCACCCCTCGTTCGCAACAGGGACGGTCATCGTGGAGGTTTTGGTCGGTTGGAGTCCGACATTACCACGCCGCTCTTCCCCCTAGAGGCAGCGGGTGTCCGTGCGGGTTTCCTCCACGAAAAACAAAAAAAGAAAAAAGGATTTTCGTCGATGTACATTTGCACGCGTCTCGGCACTTTCTTCGTCTCGCCATCTTCCATATCAGACTGCCAATGTAACAGTTACATTCATCTGTTTTCCGAGACGCCGCGCACACACTTACTTTAAGACACTCATATTCACATATGTGTGTCAATACTTCACGGTCAATTTAGTCTAGCACATAAAATTATACATATCTCAATAATAATAAATAGATGTATAAAATATATAGTAATATTTAAGAACACTTTATGCGAATGTAATTCCAAATGCACACTAAAAATGTGCATATATGCATCCTATTGCTTGCCAAGCATACTTCTGGAGCGTTCAAAAATGTGCTCTACGCAATGTGTTAAAAAGATCACCTGAGATATCGTGACTGTTCCTAAGTAATTTCGAGAAAATCATACAAAAAATAGTGGAAGCTTTGGTGAAGAATACCATAAATTCTTCTTTGTGAATAAACTCTCCACTATTGCTTTGATACCTAACATACTTTAGCGGCTTTTGAATTTGGTTAGAGGGTAGAATAGTTCTGGAAAGACAAAATCATTTCGACATCCAAGGAGAAACGTTAGGAGAACTGTATAAACATAAAGTTGAATTTAATTGTAGTCGTAGTATAGGATTAAGTTATTCTGCTGTAGATCTTTTTAGTCTTTCTTATTGTTAGGTCCTTAACTTCCTTCCTTTATTTATTGTTTTGTTTGTTATTTAAAAATTTTTTATTTCGTTTTAACGTGAGTGATTTGGAAATATTTTGTATATTAACATACCCGTTTATAGATAATTGGTAGAAATCAAATGCGACGCTTGACGAAGCACCTGTGACATCAACCACATCTCAATCCACATCAGAGATCAGACCACACACTGCGAGCAAGATGGCAGCCAGATGTCTACACATCCTTACTGGGTACCCTCAATAATTTTAGGGACCAACCATAAATCTGGGCATTTTCATAGTTAAGGTCTTTCAGATTAAATCTTTTAGTTCAAGACTTCATTAAATTTATTGTCTACTACGGAAGGAAACGGGAAACTTGGTTTTTCCTTCATTCGGTGTCTCCCACTAGCAACTTTCTCTCGAGGGCACCTGGGATCCTTCCTTGCCCACCAACCTTCTTTTTATCCAATCAGAAGCAATGGCTATTGCCCTCACTTTTCTAGCCAAAATTGTTGTTAACAAATCCAATGGTCTCATGCGCTAAACACACCCCTCACTAGCATTCCTCCACAGGGCACCGTCACCGTACTTCACTGACTTCCCATCCTTTGATCAATCAACATATCTCTCCTAATCGCAAATTTGCCAAATCTCTTTACTAATCACTAAGTCGCTAAATAGCTGAACCCATCTCTCGGTTCAGATCTTACGATTTATATCTCTCACGATACTGTAACTCACTACTTGCAAGGCACTCCTATTACAATTAACGTGATCTTGCTAATAACTTTTCGAGTCGAACACCTCTAACCTTATTGTAAACGACATTACAATTTAACATCGTAACCTTACTCCGCGTGTCTCTCCGAACATTTATATAAGCCGCGAGACAATTTGCTGAAATAAAGAATATATTATAACCTGTTTACTAATTCAACCACCTCCATTATCCTGACCGAAATAGGGGATCATCAGTTCGTGGCGTCGATTATCCAGGAGGATAAGGGGAATTTACGACTCCCGTTGAGGTGCCACCTTCGCGATCGCGTCTCTTCACGAACGGTCAACTAAACACACGATGAATATGGATTCTTCAAGTCTCAGCGCGTTTTATTTTTGACTTATATTCCAGTGGCGCCATAAATGCAATGATTAATATTTCAGCCTTTCAAGCTTGTTAGTTAGTAATGTTGAGGTTATTAGATATATGTGAATACAAAGGAACGCGTGGATAAATTGTAAGGTAGAAAAATATATTTTACAACTAGTGTAAATACAAAGTTCGGAATATAATATGAGCTGATCCAGATCCGCACGCTAGCAGTGTTACCCTATGACTGAATACCTTGAAGTCAACGTCGCCTATTTACGGTTTGCCTTTGACGCAGTCTTTTGTCTATACGCTGTCGATGGCTTCAGTGGTTGAGAAAACTAAAAGATTAGATGTAGAGTTTCCATAGAAGTGATGACCACTTCAACAAGTAACATTACGTATAATTTTTATGTTTCAATATATGATTATATAGAATATCAGGAAAATTAGAAAATCATAAATAAAAAAACATCGTACAGTGCTGCAATACACGTATAATGTTGCGAATTGCTTGTAATATTTAATAAATAATACATGCATTGTGAATATGTGTGCGTCAATGCTAGCTTATTTTCTTGGAAACATCAAGGAAGAAATGTAGTATTTAAACTATTTAAATAGGGTCCCGTCATGAATGTTTTAACACTTTTTGTTGACTGAGATGTTAAATCTGAATTTTGCAATTTTCATGAAGAATAAAATATTCCTGCGCAACCTATAGCCTTATATAATCTAAACGATTTACCAATGAATGGTAAGAAGTATAGAGTAAAAGATAGTAAGTCTCTAGCCTACCATAACATAATTCGCCCTCTGTTTGATCGAGATTAATACAAATAGGTCACCGAAAAATTGACTTTGCTCTTGAAGTTCAAGATCAAAGGATCACACTTTTCTGCTTGCATCGTATTTGTTACGACCATTCGCGGAGAGACGCGTTTGCGAGAAAGCACGTCAACAAGAATCGTAAATACCCGTTACGATTAGAAAATCAACGCCACGATCTGATCGATCCCCTTATTTCTGTTACGATGATAGGTGTGGTTAGGTTGAGCTTACACTGTGTTAATACGTGTATAATAGCATTTATTCCAGCAGCTTTGTAAAGATGAATACGTCGGTACAAGATAAATAAGAAACCCGTCGCAGACGTTTCGATTACTCTAACGATGAAAAAGAAGTAGTACTTTGATTTAAGGGTAGAACCCATTCCAGACTTGTTGACTGTTCTAACGTCGAAAAGAAAGTAGTAAGGAAGTGACGATGCTATGTCGGAGGAGAACTAGTGATGGGTGTGTCTAGCGTTCGGAACCATCGGATTTGATAATGACATTATTGGTCGGGAAAGTGAGGACAGTAGACATTGCTTCTGATTGGCTAATAAGACAGTTGGTGCACGAGGAAGGGTCCTAGCCGCCTTCGATAGAAAGTTAATAGCAGGAAGCATCGTACATGAGAAAAACTAACTTTCCCGTGTTTTCCCGTAGTAAATCATAAACCTTAGAAAACGCTTCAGTAAAAAGATCTTTGTTCGATCTGAAGGACTTTAGCTAAAATTTTCTGAGATTTATGGTCGGTTCTTGAGAATCTTGAGGGTACGCAATAAGGATGTGCGATCATCTGGCTGCGATCCTGCCCGCGATGTGTGGCCTGGTCTAGGTAGAGAGTCGGCCGACATAACGTCTTCCCCCCGTTGAGAGGGTACCGATCAAGTGATATGGTGTGAGTTTGTGAGGTGGATCTCTTGTCAGACTTCGTTGCTGTTGACTGTTTCGGAGTCATCTAGCGTCGATCTGCTCGGTAGTGGTACCATCCGCTTGATGTTCCAATTCAAGGTGCTCGTTGCCGTTCGAATGGTAGGCGTCTGTATGATGCCAGCTGCGCTGGGTTGGACCTTGATGACTCTGCCCAATGGTCATTACATTGGGAGAACGTTGTCTTCTCTGAAGATGACGATTGCCTTCTCGTATGCCGTGATTGCCCTTGCTCCATTTGTTTCGGACATTCAACTCGTTCAAGTACTCTCGATGCCAGCGGCGCCAGAAATGCTGCTTGATCTTTTGAATATGTTGCCAGCTGGAGAGACGATTGGATGGAGTATCTCTGAAATCTCGATCTCGCAAACCTGTTAGTGAGTTTCCGATTAGGATGTGACCAGGAGTAAGGACAAGGAGATTGTTTGGATCTGTAGATATTCATGTTAGCGGACGGGAATTGAGGATCGATTCGATTTCAATAATGAGCATATTTAGGTTTTCGAATGTCAGAAGCTCATTACCTGCGACTCGTCTGAAATGTCGTTTGAAGGACTTCACTGCAGCCTCCCATAACCCGCCGAAGCGAGGTGAGTTGGGTGGAATGAAGCGCCATTCGATCCGTCGATCGGCTAAAAAGGACTGAACCTTTACCTTATGATCGTCAGACCGTAGGAGATTTCGGAGCTCTTGTAATTCGTTGTTGGCGCCAACGAAATTGGTACCGCTATCGGAGTAGATTGTTAAACAGAATCCTCGGCGAGCAATAGATCTTCGCAGAGCAGCAATGAAGGCCTCGCTTGTGAGGTCGCTGACCAGCTCAATGTGGACTACTTTGACTGCAAGACATACAAAGATTGTTACGTATGCCTAGATTTTACGCCGGTTGCGGTTCTTTCACTCCTTGATGTAAAATGATCCGCAACAAGCGATTCCGACGTTGGTAAACGGCCGAGATTCTGTTATCCGTGCGGCTGGGAGGTCGCCCATTACGTAATCCACTGGAAGTGGACTGGCTCGACAGCAACGGACGCACTTCCTCACCGTGCTCCAAACTTGACTACGGCCGTCGATAGGCCAATAAGATTTTCTTAGGGCATATAATGTAGCTTGAGTTCCGGAATTAAGGTTTAGGAGTTGTTCATGCTCGATTATGAGTGCTGTGATTGAAGATTTGGGTAGGATGTTTGGGTGTTTCTGCCTAAAGGCAGTGGTGAGTGACTGAGTCGGCTTTCGACTCGTAACATCCCGTCCTTGTCCAGAAATGGATTGGTTCGTTGTAGTTTCCCCTTTACTGCAGAATTTTGATTTGTTTGGAGAGTGCGAATATTGTCTGGAAAGTAGCATAGTTGCAGCAATTTGATTGATTTGTTATGCGCAATAGTTAAGTCATGCGTGGTTAGAGGTCTCCCTCGATCCTGTTTTTGTCGCCATCATAGGCAACAAGCGGTAATTCTGATTAGTTTGGGCCCCAAGGAAAAACTCTCCAGTAAACTGTGGTCGGAGGGAGTCAGGAACAGACAGGTTGCCTTCTTCTGCTCCGGTATTTCGATTAGTGGTACTGGATTCCATCTCGGCCAGCATCCTTCAGGTTGTTGGAGCCATTCTGGTCCATGTTGCTAAATGGTTGGTCGCAGAAAATCCTCGCGTGATTGACCTCAGGATATGACATCCACAGGGTTGTCAGAGGTGGGAATATGACGCCAATCTAAGGTGTGAGTCTTCCTTTGAATTTCTGCCACACGATTTGCGACAAAGGTTTTCAGCGTGTGCGGTAGTGTATGAATCCAATGAAGAACGATGGTGGAGTCTGTCTAATAAACGGTACGAGATATATTGCTTGGTAATGCTTGAAGGACTGCGGTGGTCAATGATGTAAGAAGAAGTGCTCCACTTAGTTCCAGTCTTGGAATGGTTTGTGATTTGAGCGGAGCCACTTTTGACTTCGCAATGAGGAGTCGTGTCCGGACATGACCATCCGGAGTGATGGTGCAAAGGTAAACACATGCTCCATACGCTTTTTCACTGGCGTCACAAAATCCGTGTAACTCAATTTCCGCTGCGGACTTGATTATGGTTTTGCGTGGAGACGTTATGTTGTTTAGTAATGGTAACTGCGCATAGTATTTGTTCCATTCTGTGTGTAAGTCACCCGGAAAGGATTTGTCCCAATCGATTTTTAATGTCCAAAGCCGTTGAAGCAGCATCTTGGCTCGAACGATTACTGGTGCTAGTAATCCCAGAAGGTTGTAGATCTTGGCGATTTCGGAGCTGATTGTTCTTTTCGTACTTCGAGAGGTAGTGGGACTGATTTTGACGGAATACAGGATCGAATCGTCAGATGAATTCCAAACAACACCCAGAGTTTTTAAAGTTTGAGATTCGCCTAGAAGAAGCTTGTCGTTTATGTCTTGTTCGGGAAATCCTTGTAGCAGTTCCCGGTCGTTCCATACTCATTTTCGAATGTTTGAACCGGCTAATTTAAGCAGTTCTCTGAGCTCCATTCTCAATGATCGTGCCTAGACTTTCGTATCGACTTCTGTGAGAACATGATCGACGTAAAAAGCTCGCTGTAAGACTGTCGCTGCTTGTGGATAGCGATATCTCTCGTCGTTCGCCAATTGTTTGAGGCACCGAATGGCTAGATACGGGATTGCTGACAGCCCGAAAGTCACTGTGTTGAGTTGATAGGTGTCAACTTCTCCTTTAGTGTTACGCCACAAAATCTGTTGGAATTTTCGATCCTCTGGACGCACAAGAAATTGTCGATACATTTTTTCGGCATCGCCTGTAAGGACATATTGATGATAACGGAATCCCAGGAGAATGAAAAATAAGTCGTCTTGTAGTTTCAATCCCGTATGAAGTATGTCGTTTAATGAAACTCCGGTGGTGGTTGATGCAGATCCGTTAAACACTACTCGGAGTTTTGTAGTTTGGCTGGACTCTTTGATCACGCCGTGATGTGGCAGAAAATATCCGTCGTCAGTGGATGGTCCGTGGTGATCTTTGTCATGTGACCTAAGCCCAAGTACTCTTGTATTACGGCGTGATAGTCGGTTTCGAATTGTCTGTCTCGTTGGAACCGATGGTAGAGAAATGCGAGTCGCTTCATCGCCATGGCCTTAAAGGATCCAAGTGAATGAATTGGTTCGGTAAATGCGAGAGCGACAATGTATCCGCCCTTCGTTGGTGCGTTGGACGTGATTTCGGAAGTATTCTTCGCATTATCTTTCCGCCTCTATAATGTGTGAAGTGGGCGGTCCTTCGTCGATTTCCCAAAAACGGGCGAGGTCTGCCTGTAATGTCGCCGTGGAAGCATGAAATGTGTGTGCTGATTATTGCGAGGTTGGGCTCCCACCGATAATCCCATCCAAATCGTGTTTTCTGCAGGCGCAAGTCGGGCCCGTTTGAGTGACTGATATTAAGTTGACCAACGCAGAGTGATGCTAGTGTTAGTCCATCGCTTAATAAGATATCGATTGGAGCAGGTCTATAGAATATTGGATCGGCTAGTTGGAGATTCCTAGGTATCTGTATCGTTGAGCGATCTACGGGTTGATCTGGGAATCAAGTCGATATACTCGGTATTATTAAGAACGTCAGTGTACGTTCGTATGTGTCGTCGATTGAGGTGATCGTGGTCGTCATATAACGTTTCAATGTCGTCGATAACGTGTTGAGGGCTCCGATTGGGACCGAACATTTCCGTTGGTTGAGCTTCAGTGAGTTGATGAGTTTTTCGGTGACAAGGTTCATACTAGAGCCGGTGTCTAGTAGAGATCTACAACGGAATGGTTGAGTTTTATTGTTCAGGATATTAATCTGCGCTGTCACTAACAGATCGCGCTGCAATGATTCAGAAGGAAGCGAGGTCAGTGAATCCGTTTTCTGTGATTCGGTCCCTATTAAAGTGGTCTGAGGCAGTCATTGTTTTCTTTGTTGTTTAGGACTGGGCGATATTCATGATGACCGAGATTCATTCATTGGGAGACGCTTGGGAAGACGATCGGGGATGGTTGGATCGTCTCGAACGATGTGACGAACGAGGTGTAGGTGAACTCGGTGATAATCGTCCATTATATGATCGGTCACTCGACAATTGTCCGCTTGAAGATCGGCCGCTAGATGTTCGTGCTTTGACATGACCTTGATCTCGATGTAAATACGTGTGATTTCGTTGTCTGCATATACAATATGAACCGGCGAAGCACTAAGCAAAAGAGTGGCGAATTTGGCGATTTCGAAGCGTCTTTTGGCTGACATTGCCTTGAAGACATCGCAATTCCATATATTGTGTTTTCTCTGGCAGGTTGGACACACCAACGTGCTATGTGTCGTGACGAATGTGTAGCTTCGCGACGCGGTTTGTCGCTGAGGGTTGTGTTGGACGGGCGCCCTTTTTATCGTGATTGATGTGGGGCTAATTTTATGTGGTGTAATTTTGATGTGGTCCTAAGCTTCGCCGAACTAAAGAATCCAGCCGCTCTTACCACAGCTCGTTTCAGGATTTAGGCCAGCCGTGCAGGGAGACCGGATGCATTCTCCCTCCTCTTACGGCCGGGGACCTGTAGAATGACGCCACCGATACACGTTCGCCACATCTCGGCAGGCGAAATTCTCTCCATCGCTGGTCGCATGTCAAACGTCAAGGATAGGATTGTGAACGAGGAAACTTGATAGGGAAAGGATATGGGATTACCATTGCTCCAATCGACATTTGCAAGCCGGTTGTTACGATCTGGTGTTGATCTTCGGTGTTCGTAATCGTTATCTGATAGTCCAGATGTCAAATCTCAGATTTCTCAAGTTATATTTAAAACGAAACGGTGATTGCTGCTACCAGAAATAGTTATTAACTATTTTGATTAATTCGACTCTCATTCGCTATTTTTTAAACAAGGCAAACGACTTGATGGAACGATTTCAAAAACTTTTCGCACCCTTCTAAGGCGCAGCACTATTTTGAGATTTCAAACTGTTGTATCCTCGATGTTCTAATTTGTAAATGTAGATGTATGGATAGCGTTAACTAGCCTATCAATACGACTGATGAGTAAAATTCCTCCTGTTGATTTACCAGCTACGTGCAGGTATACTAATACGGGGAGGATTAAAGTGTCGTTGGATTAAATAAATATTCTCAATGACTTGTTGATTGTTATCAGTAACAGTCAATGAATAATTGTATTGAAGTTGTACAAGCGGTACAAGTCCGAAATCGAAGAAGAAAATGTTACAATGTTTAGCTTCTCACCTTGCTTATATGTGTTTTTGACCATACTTTTGGACTATCGTACCAAGTTAGTGTAGTTGAAGGACTGAATGTATGAATCGTTGACGATTAATAAAATGCTCAGTTCTACTTCCTGACGCTACTCAAAGACTGGAATAAAAACAATTCTGGGCTTCGCAAAGACTGCTATTCTTCTGAACTTGATATTAATTTTCGACCTATTCTTTACTCAACTTAACTGATTCTTACTAACTGAATAACTGAATTCTAAACAAATTTTTAACTGACTGACTTTTACTGAACTCTATAACTGCATTGAATACCTGATCTTTTGATAAATAAAGAATTGAACACTGGACAAATTTTTAACTAACTGGAATGAACTCTGAACTGAATAACTGAACTCAGCTGTCTGTCTGAAATGAACTGTCTAGAAGTCTTTTAAGTGAACTGCGCCTTGATGAAATTTCAAGTGAGATACTCTCTCTACAAATTTTTACTGAACTGCCCCATCACTAACTGGCGACCCTTATTTATACTAAGACCATCTTGGGCTAATTATCACGTGACGAATTATTCCGTGATAGCGCAGAGTTTTGCTACGTGATTACTTCTGTGGACGCTTCCATCTGCGGTTCTGCTCGTGTCCTCCCAGAATTCTTAGGGTATCAGCTGATGTGATTTTCCTGGAATTATTATTTAAATTGCCCTTTTTTAAATTAATTTCTGCTTATGATATGTCGTACTCTGCTGAACACGTGGTTAGCTTGCTTATGCCGGACTTGATCCTGTGGCGCGTGCCAGTTGTTTGTCGCTATCGATGTTGTGTGAGAAGATCATAGCATCTCATTGTTTCCTTTAAGCTTTCTATTTTTTAAATTCCATTCGGCTAGAGTTGTGGCTCATGCTGTTCAAGAATTATGACGTTTCCCCTTCACGGCTCACGTTACGGCTCGTATGGAGCGAGAGACGTCAAGCCAGTATTTAACTGTCCCAATCGACCTGATACTAATGAGTGTGGAGAGTGCAATGCCACACCAGCGCTCTTCAAGACCAAATGTTAATAAACACCCAGATGATTATTAAAGTCCATTTTTCATGCATACTTTCTTTCTTATTTTTGGTTACTCGAATTTATTATGACCAAACATAAAACCTAATTTCATTCTTGACTTTCTTTCCGGCTTATTGCTTGCCACTCAATTTGTCTTTATAAAGTTATTTATATTATTTCTGAAGAGGTTTAGTTTTAAAATGGCATCAAAGAGCATATTTCCTCTTTGGTAGTACTTATAAAAACAAACAAATGGGTTTTAATAGGATCAAAAACCGCTAGTTTCAGAGTTACGAGACGTTTAGTGTATAAAAGAGTATAGCGTATAGAAAACGAATTGTTTGGTTTAATCAGTTGAACATATGCTGTGAAGCTAATGTCTTATTGACAACTGAAAAAGTAATAGTTTTTCAACCTCTGTTTATTAAGACCTTTTTGTTTGTTATGATATTGCAAAAGTACGTGCCCAGCTTTCTTCTATGCCTCATCTATGTATTCATAATGGTGCACATTGTATTAAAAATAATATTTGGTTATCATATGAAACTCGTCAAAGTTCCATACGCATTAATGAACCGGTCTATCGCGAGTGTACTGCAGGTGAAAGTCAGGCAGATCTTGCCATTAATAAAGAGGCATAAAACTTAATGTGATCTCCATTACGACCTTGTACTCGCTGACGTAGATATAATTCAATTTTTTGTGTATGACGTTGTGTATGACAAAGCCAAAGAAGTGGATCGGAAGTTCCTGTATTTAATGAGATAGCAGCTTCTATTGCGACAGAGCGGCTGCCTTTTTTCTATTTATTGGCGAGATATTATCTTTCCTCGTGACTAGTTTTGATCTCCTGTTTCCGGTGGAATACAATGTCTTCAAAAGGTGTGAAGGCGCAATATTTCAAATTAGCAACTCCTGAAACATTTTAAATTAAAATATTCCTTTACCTCGTGTGCTTGTTTACGTCCACCGCTGTACACAAGATATAAAGAACATGGAGAATCTGATCCTTGAAAGTTTCAGATTATGTATTAATCATTCAATATGCATTACTGAACAGTAAATAAATTTGTAATCTTTGTATAGTTCTTACTACTTTGTACAATTTTCTTTAATTTAATAGTTTGCAATTACAAACTTTTGTAATTCTTCCAATTATCTTCCAATATATGTACATACCGTGTATGTTTTTGTATATAATTTTTTTCTAAGTAATTAAATCTCACCAAATTATATCGTTTAGTTTTGTTGTAAAATGTTACACCATTTTCATGAAAATTCACATTCATATTGTTCAAATGCCGCCCCTGGCGTTTGAACTTTACATTTTTTTACACGAGATGCTCCGGAAGATCATTAGAAAAGAAATTTATCATATGTCTGAAATTCGTGAGAAGTTGTATGTCGTTGCTAAGAAGAGACACTGATTTACGGAAGGCAGGTTTTTCGCATATAAAAATAAATATAATGATTTGTAAGATGAATGTTTAGGTTGATAAATGTAGACTTTGGAGTAATCTACAAAATAAGACTTATAAGATTAGGAACCTTCCATATGATGATTTGCAAAAGGATAGAAACCATTAACATGTGCTTTTCCTTATTCGTTTGTTATTCGACATTCGTAATGATAAAAGGAGAGCACTAATGAATTCATACAAACGCATTTCGAAATTTCGTGAAACTCTTTTAGTTTTTTAGTTTACCAGCTACTGATTGATTGCACGATAAACTGATTGTGAATAGTGATATTGAATAATATATCAAGAAGAATCTCGACGGAAGAAGTCAGAGTCCCTTCAATATCTATCCAGTGTCGAGAAGACACGTTCTTTCTATGTAAAATATTTTCTTAATCATTTTATAACGAACAACGAGCGAGGGCTAATACATAAATTGACAACCTTGATAACATATGTGAATGTGAAGGTTATTGGAGGTGGGTGCCCTAAACATCACTTTCTATGTACACTATTTATCACTCACTGTTATGTGAAGTAATATTTTATACAGCTCTGAATGTCACGTCTGTTCCCTATTTTGTCGTTGATGTCATATTTTAACGTCGATTGGTCAAAGAACTACAAGGTTTTTCAACAAACAATTCAGAAACCAAACCGAGCCATTTGAACTATCTTATTGTAAAAGATATTTATTTTCTGTCATCATTGTTTATTTCTCAGAGGACTTTTCAATGATGAATTATTGTTGTCGTCGTATAATTATCTCTTAAGCTTTGATTGGTGAAAAATGATATCTTATACGGAAAAATATTTATATTTTCAGTGGGCAGATTTAATATACAAATTATTAGTAGTGAATATTACTATTTTTCTCTATATAATTATTTTGTTGTTTAGTATTACGTAAAGACGTATTACGTAATTTTTATGTAGAAATGATCTTTAAACACACATTTTAAGATGATGTATGAACGTTCGCAGATGTTATTGTACTAGAAACATCGCGGAGTAAAGATATTGTCACGTATGAATTGTTTTCAAATCAGAACCGTGTGGATATAAATTCATACATCCTTATTAAGCAATGTCATAAATGACTTTATTTAGAAATGAAACGGCTGGTGAGACAAAATGAAAGGGATGATGAATCCCTTCTTCATAAAATTGTATTTATGTTATCTTTGGTTGAAAGATAAAAATGTAACGTTGAAATAGTCAGTATACAAACCTAATATTATCCATAATAAAATTATTATACCGGATATTTTGGTGATATGATGTATCCAGTACAACCTGAAATAACCAAAAATATATGTATTAATATTAATTCCTATTTTTGTATACGAAAATACTTCTATACCTGATAATCGTTGTCGGGCTGTTGACTTAAACTCTTGTTTTAGGTATGTAATTAGGTAAATTACGGCATACTTGTCCCAATCCATATCCTCTAAATCTAGTTTGAACATATCGCTATCGTGTAACATTTTCAACTCCTTCGCCAAGTCGGAACAGTTATCCCTTTGGAAAGTCCATTCGTGTATGGTGAAAAATGCAAATGATGCGAACAGCTTATTGCCATTACTGTAACGATATGCGATATGTCGCTGCACTACATACTCATACTTTTAATAACATCACTCCACTACTAAAACTAGATAATGTTATGCATGAATCATTCGATTAATATATTTATATCCAAAACCACACAAGAAATAGCTTTGAGTGGTCTTTGATCGTGAAAGGTCGACAGGAATTGACTTTTTAGCACTGCTTTATCACCGCTTGCATTTTAATGACATTTGCAACTTCTTATTCGTTAAGATGAAGAGAGAAATATGTGCATTACAAATTTCATTTCTGACAAATACGGATGATTTATTGTGGTGAAGTAGAAAAATGCTAAGAGCCAATGTAAAAAGTTTTCATATAGCACATAACCTTAACAAAACTATGGTATAACATCGTTTATTATGAAAGATTTAGTAAATGAAAAATATATACATATTTCTGTAAACCCTCAAAATAATTTAAAAAAAATTATTCGCTACCTGTTATGAAGATATTAGTAAATATCTGGCTAATGGTAAAATTATAGGTGTAATATATTTGTGTTGAGTTAGCGCTTCATAGGATAAAACGTACATAAATATTTAAAACAATAATCTGCATAAAAGCGCGAAAGAAATGGGTTTAAAGACAATTTCACCCAAATGCAAGGTAATTATCTAAAGCCTAATGATACACGATATACAACGCTCTATAGGAATCCAAGTGCGATAATCTTATATCGTGTTTAGAAACGCTCATAAACAGCCCCGCAATATAAACATTATTGAAAATATATAGGACCACTTGGAACAAAAAATATCAAGTCACCATATTTCACCAATAAACTATTTAAAGAAGGCTGTTTTAGGAGAATGGAGAAATATATCAAGTAGAATAATCATAAATTTTTTACATTCAACGCCACGAGAGTTTCAGGCAATAATATTAGATTGCCCGAAAAGTTCTTTCGTTTCATAAGGTGATAATAGATGAACAACAATTTCTGTTTTATATTATTTTATTAAATTAGGTATGGTCCATTTAGTTCTATTTCTATTATTATATTCGTGCATAATTCAACAAACTAATATAAAACAAAAAACATTGTGAGCCTATTATTTCCTTATAAAATGAAAGAAACTTTTCGGACAGCCTAATAGAATCAGAAGGAAACTTCACTAACAAAAAAAGGCCGCGAACAGTCAGTGTTCGACCGTTCGCGGAAAAACGTGATCGCGAAGTAGACGCGTCAACGGGAGTCGTAAATTCCCATTACGATTATGTAATCGATGCCACAAACTGATCGATTACCTATTTCGGTTATGATAATACAAGTGGTTGAATTAATAAGATTGGGTTAACAGGTTATAATATAAACTTTATTCCAACAACTTGTCTCGCGGAGAATATAAATAAATAAAAATATAATTTACGAGGTCGAATTGTAATGTCGTTTACGTAATGGTTAGAACTGTTCGACTCGAATAGTTATTAACAAGACCACGATGTTAATCGTAGTAGGAGTGACTTGCAAGTAGTGAGTTGCGGTGTTGCAAGAGGTATAAATCGCAAATCAGATCTGAAGCGGGAGATGGGTTCAGCGATTTAGCGACTAGGCGACTAGTACACATATGTTGACTGATCAAAGGATGGAAAATCAGAGAAGTTCGGTGACGATGCCATGCGAAGGACAAAGAAAACAACATTAGCATAAGACTTTCCGCGCAAAAAACGCGGAAACTCAACCCACAACCAAAACTAGTGGGAAGGTCCAAAAGACTACCAGACAACCCGGAAAACACAGAAGAAGATCTCGTTCTAATCCAAGAAGAAAACAATACACAAGATCCCACCGTCAAAGAAAGCAAAACCATGAAAACTACAAGAAGCCCTCCCTCACCAGTGATACCAACAAAAAACAGATTTGAAGTGTTACAAACACAGGAAACCACCATACCTCAACAACAGAATCACACTCAAGCAACGTCAACAAAAGAATCAACAATACAAAATGCGATCGTGGAAGCCATAAGAAAGAAGAACAATGAAATGCGAATCAAAGCAAACAGGAGGACTACGTCCACATTGGGAACACCACACACCCAAGAAAAATCAAACGACACACGAACAAACAGCCCCCTCGCCCCACCTAGGAGGCCGCCGACACCACAAAATCAACACACTCATCTGATCAAACCAAAAGAGCAACCCCCACCGACAAAGACACCGATGGAACAAGCACAACAGGAACAGCCCACCAACCACCCCACAGAGGAACAACAGGACGCCCCCTCACCCACAAAAGGTAACAGGCCCCCGCCAATCAACATAACTCATCAAGACCCAAAAGACACCATTGCTCTCTTACAAGACGCTCTCAAAATCAGAAACTTTCACATCAACAGAATACACGCGAACAAACACGCTCTATACCTACATAATCTAAGCGACTACATTAAAGCAAAAGAATTACTGATAACAACAAACACAACGTTCTACACATACACACCAAAAGCACAAAAACAACACACGTTCCTATTAAAAGGACTAGACATTAACCTCACAGAGACAGAAATACTAGAAGACTTACAAGCATTAAAAATAGACGACATACAGTTTACGAAAGTATCGCGCTTCTCGACAAGAAAGTCAAGGGAAAGTAACAGACTGCTCCCAATATACATAGTACAGGTATCCCCCAATAGCAACGTCGTGAAATTACAAAAAATAAATAGACTAAGCTACTACAAAATAACGTGGGAAAAAATAAGAAAAAATGACATTACCCAATGCCACAAATGCCAACGATTAGGCCACACAGCACAAAACTGCAACTCTAATCTACCGCTGTGTAAAATGCACCGAGCCCCATGGCCCAGGCGAGTGCAAAATAAAAAAAGACGATACAATCACAAAGGATAAAATATTCTGCGTCAACTGCAAAAGCTACGGACACCCCGCGTCATACAAAGGGTGCCCCAAAATCATAGAGCTGCGCCAAAAACTTTCAGAAAAAATTAAAAAAGACAAAGAAACAAAAATCAAACGACTAGAACAG
Organism: Bombus pascuorum; assembly: GCF_905332965.1. Lineage (NCBI taxonomy): Eukaryota > Metazoa > Arthropoda > Insecta > Hymenoptera > Apidae > Bombus > Bombus pascuorum. The sequence goes on from NC_083503.1 coordinate 5,642,079, forward strand.
ATAAGCCGAAAATACACCCCAGAACTAAAGTTCTCGGACGCAGTGAAACAACAAGCAAGACCAAAGCAGGAAATCGAAAACCCCCCTCACACAATAAACCCAAAACTAGATTCGCGGGCAAACCAAATCCCAATTACAACCGAGATCATCCCTCAACAAATAATATTAAACGCTTTCGAAGATTTTAAAAAATGTATCATCCAAGCACTAAATCAACAACAAATACAACTCAACGAATTAAAAAATGCAATATCATCGCACGAAGACAGGTTCAACACCATCTTCAACTCCTTAGATATCGCAGTCGACAATTAGCCAAAACACACCAAACCAACAAACACAACATAAAACATCCAAATTAGATTTAAAACACCTGAAAATAATTGCAATAAATGCAAACTCTCTAATCTCAAACCAAAAAAGATACAGTATGCTAACCCTAATAAACAAAGAAACCCCCGACATCGTACTCATCTCAGAAACAAAACTGAACAAAAGACACAAAGTATCCTTCAAAAACTACTCCATAATAAGACACGACAGACCAAACGCTATCCAAGGAGGAGGAACGGCAATCCTCATAAAAAACCCCCTGAAATTCAAAGAAATCCAAAACGACAAAATAACAAATTTTAAAACCCTGGAGACGACAACCATAAAAATAAAAATAAACAAAAAGGAAAACTTACTCATCACCGCAGCCTACGCAACCTACGGAAACGAAAAAGAATTTAACGACGAATTCAATAACCTCTTCGAACTTTTACAGCTCGACAAACAAGAAAACTTCCACTTAATAGCCGGCGACCTTAACGCAAAACACACAAGCTGGAAAAACCCACTAAACAATACGAGAGGAAACTTCATCAGAAACTGGCTAGACAATAAAAGCATACACTACAAAACAAACCTTTACAGCTCCGAGCTACCCTCCTACCCAAAAGGAGGCTCATACCTCGACATATGCCTAACAGATACACGACTAAAAATCCAAAACTTACGACCAAATAACACGCTCAAAACCCTAGACTACGACAGCGACCATAAAGCCATACTCTTACAGATAAACAAAAACACATCCGACTACCTAACACTTGAAACACAAACCGAAACCCCCAAGTACAACTACAAAAAGACAAACTGGAAAAAATTCCAAAAACTACTCGAACAGAAATGCGACCTAAATATCTACAACAACGTCAACCTAACAAACAGACAAATCGACACATACATAGACGAAATCGAAAAACACATACAAAGCGCACTCCAAAAATCCGTCCCAACCTTCAAACAAAAAAACTCTTGCGATCCATATATCAACAACAAAATAAAAGAACTACAACGAGACAAAAGCTACATACTCTCCAAAATAAACAATATAAAACACAACTACTCTTACGACAAAAGAGAGGAATTAGAATACCTAAAATACCTACTACACAAAATAAAATTACAACAGAAACAAGAATTCGCAAACTCTATAAACCTCTACTGGACAAACAAAATAAAAAATATCTCCAAAAACGACTCAGCCAACATGTTCCCACAAATAAATCAAATCTTCAGACCGAAAGAACAAAACCCCAACACTCCGCTCAAATTGCCTCCAGAGAAAGCTCCCCTCATCCAAGAAGCAGGTATAGAGATACACAAATCCAGCAAAGACATCGAGAATAACTTCATAATAACTAAAACAACAGATAAACTAGACATCATAGGCACCCACTTCTCCAAAACACATACCCAAAACGAACACATGGGCCGAGAAGAATTAAACAGAATCATCATCGCAGAAACGAACAAACTCAAAAACGAAATAGAACAAGACATAACGTTAAACAAAACAGTCTGCACGTTCTCAAACGAAAACACCTCAGACAATCCCAAACAACCAGAAACAGAAATAAATTACTTTACAAATTATAACCAACTAAACAAAATCTTCGCCAAGCTAAATAATAAAAAATCCTCCGGCTTCGACGGCATCCCGAACATCTCACTTAAGCACCTACCAAACAAAATAAAATGGTACTACACAGTAATATTCAACAATGCGCTAAACAACGCATACTTCCCGAAAAAGTGGAAAAAAGCCAAAATAATAGCAATCACAAAAAAAAATAAAGACGGCTCATCACTCACAAACCTACGACCAATAAGTCTCCTCCCCAACATAAGCAAAGTATTTGAAGTAGTCATCAATAACCCCCTAACTACATTCTGCAAAAAAAAAAAAAAAAAATACCAGAAAACCAATTTGGCTTCCGACACAAACACTCCACACTACACGCGACAAACAAACTCACGTCAGACATCTGCTGGGCACTAAACGCAAAACAACGAGTAGCCGCCTGCTTAATAGATCTCGAAAAAGCCTTCGACACAGTCTGGATCACAGGCCTCATTTATAAATTAATAAAAAAAAACTTCCCGAGATACTTAATCAAAATAATATGGGACATGATTACAAACAGAACATTCCTAATGACCGAGGGTTCCCATACATCGAACAAAGAATTCACCATAAAAAACGGACTCCAACAAGGAACTGTAAACTCCCCGCTACTCTTCAACATATACAACAGTGACATATTAAACCTGTTCGACATGAACAAATCTACCCACAAACGCTCCATAGCCTTCGCAGACGACCTAATCATCTACGTAACAGGCCGCAAAACTAAAACAATAAACACAGACCTCCAAGAACTATTCGACAAAATCAATGATTACTACCACACATGGAAACTAAGAATCAACGCAAACAAATGCGAAAGCATACTGTTCAAACCCAAAACCAGCGAAATCGACCCAGCAGAAAGAAAACACTGCAAAAATTTCCAATTAAAAGAAAAGTCATCCGAAGAGACAATCATACCACACAAAAACTGCGTAAAGTACCTAGGCATAAACATAGATGACAAACTAAATTACAAACAACACATAGAAACCCAACTCGCCAAGGCCAATAAAGCATTCTGGAGAGCAAAGAGACTATTTTACTCGAAACATCTCAAGAATAATGTAAAAACATTATGCTACCAAGCTCTAATTAGACCAATTATAACATACGGTTGCCCAATCTGGTACAACATACCAGCATCGCTAATGGAGAGAATCCGCGTTTTCGAAAGAAAATGCATTAGAGCTTGCCAAAATGCGTACAGATCCGAACAGAGCGGATACAAAAAATATATAAAAAACAAAAAAATCTACGACCTAGCCAACATTCACCGCATTGACTGTCACATACTAAAACTAGCAAGAAATCATTTCGCACAAGCGTCAAAAATAAAAGAAAACAGCCTAATCTTCAGCGGCTTATACCCAAACGTACTATATTACAAAAACACAATGACAACAGGCTACATCCCCCCAGAAGCGTTCCTATACCTAGACGAAAAAAATTACCTCCAAGACCAAAACAATATCCCGATAATTTTCCACATAAAAAGAAAAATAGGGATAAAAACAATACTCTACGAGGAAAACCTAAACGGACTGACTGCAGACACCAGGTGGAGGTACAACATGGCCCTCCCCCAAAAAGACACTAAAGACAAACACAGAAGAAACACAAAAAAATATTGGTGGATTCCAAACCCATAAGAAAATATAAGTGAAAACTACCAATTCGACAAAAAAAAAAAAAACCATTCCTACCACCGTATAACCTAGATGTAAGTACTGTAAATATGTAAATACTATAATCATTGTAAATAATATAATTTAACACCCCCCTCCCCTTCCCTCTCATCCCCCCCCCCCAAAATCCCACAACGCATAAAAGTAATACACCGAGGAGTCCTGTTTTGCGGCCAAGTTTCAGGACAAAATACAACACACACAAGAATACACAAAAATCACGCACCAATGCGACTTAAACCCAAAAAAACAAAAAAATAAACGCAAAAACCGAAAACCCACGACACATATTAGACCATGGCTACGTCGTACCGACGCGTATCGGTACTTTTGCCTAATCCACCCTACAACCGAAATTCATTGTTTATTGTGAATAACATACACATGTAATACTCATCTTCTTGGACAATAAACGTTATAAAAAAAAAAAAAAAAAAAACGTTGCCATGCGAAGGAATAATATCGATGGGTGTGTCTAGCGCACGGGACTATAGGATTTGTCTTTTTTTTTTTTATTTGCGTTTATTTTACAATCAATTCTCATTAGACTTTTAAGTAAATTTATCTGATGTGGTACTATGACAATGATGATTAGTAAATGTTTATAGTATGTTTGATACTATTTGCATCTAGTGCTTAGGTCTAAAGTGTAATGACTTCTTAGCCTGCGGATCTGTTCCGACGTGTCGAGTAGTTGAGTAATTAGAGAATTTTGGTGGTTGTTGACTCTTGTGCTATGTCTATTGGTGAATTTGGATAATTTTTCTTTGACTATGAGTATCTTGAGGTCGTGATATATCGTTTCGTTGGTGACGTCGCAAGGTGCGTCTACTAGGGATCTTAAGATTTTCGATTGAAATAGTTCGAGAATTTCTATGTTCGAATTACTTGCTGTTCCCTATAGTTCGATTCCATAGGTCCAAACAGGTTTTATTGCGGCTTTGTGTAGTGTAATTTTACTTTGCGTGTTAAACTTGGAACTTCGGCCGATGAGCCAGTAGAATTTTTTAAATTTTGCTTTGAGTTGTTTGGTTTTATCTATGATATGTTGTTTCCATGTCGATCTTCTGTCCAGAGTCATGCCCAGATATCTGACTGACTCTTTATCTGGAATAGGTATATTGTTAATCGTCACCTGTGGGCAAGTTTGTTTTCGTAGCGTAAAAGTTATGTGGCTGGTTTTGTTTTCGTTGACTTTGAAGCGCCATTTGTGGAACCACTTTTCCATAGATTCGACACCTCGCTCGTAGTAGACACCTCGAGAGTAGAGGAGGCAATTGTCGGATCTAAGTGCGAGGCTAATAAGGCTGTATCGTCAGTAAATGTCGCTGTGGTTATATCTGTCGAAGTTAGTAAGTCTGCAGTGTAGATGTTGAAGAGCAGGGGTCCGAGGACACTGTCTTGGGGTAAGCCAACTTCTATTGGAAATGTTGTGGTTATAGCATCTAAGTATTTTACCATGAATTGTCTATTGGTTAGGTAGGATTTTAGGATAGAGTAGTAAGTGTGTGGTAGGATTTTCTTTAGTTTGCACAATAGTCCTTCATGCCATACTTTGTCGAATGTCTGTTGGAAGTCTTGAAATACCGCAATGCAATATTTTTTCTCCTCTAAGTCTTGGGTGATTTTGTGAGTTATACGATGAATTTGCTCTATCGTAGAATGTTGCTTTCGGAACCCGTATTGGTGATCTGGCAGTGTTTTTAGGTCCTCTAAGAGTGGAAGGAGTCGCATTATAAACATCTTCTTGAATAGCTTGGGCAAGGTGAACAGAAGACTAATTGGGCTATAAGAGCTGGTTTCATGTATTGGTTTTCCAGGTTTGGGAATGAGAGTAATCAATGACATTTCCAGGGCTTGGGATAGTATTGAAGGTAGAAAATTGCATTAAAAATGGAAGCGATGATTGCAAACCCTTTTATGGGAAGCTTCTTAATGGCTTTGTTACTTATCAGATCATGCTCTTTTTTGCTTGCTTTTTGGGGATTTAGACGACGGATTAATTCTATGACGTCTAGTGATGAGAAAGGCTCAATAGGAGGAGACATCTGGAAGGGAGAGTGCAGGTATTCAGTTTTTCATCTGGAGTAGTGGGGGAATTTGATTTGAAGACGTTAGATAGATGACTGGCAAACAAGTTAGCTTTTTGTGTAGGGCTACGCGCCCACCAACTTTGCGGACAGCGAATTGCAGGGATTGTTAGCTGAGGACAAGAGAGTTTCCTGGATGTCTTCCATAGTGAGTAGTTAGAGTCAGCTGTGGGAGATAGGTTGGCAAAGTATTTTTGAAAACAAACGTTTCTATAGTTTCTAAGGGTTTTAGTGAATTTTCTTGTTGCATTATTTAGCTTGAATGTCGCGTAGTACCACTCGAAAGAGTCTTTATTTGTTGCCCGTCTATCTTTTGTTTATAGTATATACAGGGTGTTCAATGTAAAATAACTTAAGAGCTGATTCTTGAAGCAAAAATAGGACGAAAATCAAGAAGAAAAAGATTGCGTTTTCGGTTTTATTTTTGAATTATTGATAATTAAAAATCGGCCGAAATATCACTGTGCACGAGTAAATCTCCTTACACGAACAAAAATAGGTCAGCTCAAGCAGCGAGGTACACGGTGATCATCATACATGGGTAGCAGTTTATCTTGTACTACAAACTATGATGTTCGGAGACGTAAACCATCCTGCGTAAAGTTTACTAAGGAAAAAGATCCATAACAGCATATCGTAAACCGCTTTATGATATTTTCAAATAGAAAGTATTAGTGTATTTTCTAATCCATTGTCTCGATAAGTAATTAATAAACAAAAGCACATCTAGACAGTGTTTTTACCAAGTTTACACACGTTGGAAAATCGCATACGTACCACGAGTGTACGAAGTATTCACAAAAAAGTGAAAAAATGAAAATAGCAATGTCCAGAGGAAAATTACACGTGCATTAAGTATACTACAGATGCTACTGAATGTGGCTGTACGTTGTTTTACATAAAGAACAAACGATTCCCATACAAATTACTGTTCATTGTACATTATAATATTCAAATACATATACATGAAATAATAAATGAAGAAACACGAAAAAGCAACAAAAAAGTTATTTAAACTTATACTCGAAGGATTAGTTAAGGTATCGTTTTATGCACTAATGTGTAATATATGCCGAATGAAAAATAGTATTTGTACCGTTAAATAGCTCTTTTAAGGTTTTGATTTTGTTGACGAAATGATACTATCCTTGCAAGGAAGTTCAAAGCAATTTTAAACACGTCTGGTGAGTAGCCCATTCGTTTTCTTTATACACATACTCAATCGTGCTTTTATAAAGAACACCTCCAATATCACATATCAATTTTCTGTGAGCAATCTGTGTTTGAAATTTTGGGTGAACCTTAGTTTACGATACGGACACCGCAATTGCCTTTTTGGGAAAGTCCGAAGTTCCTACCTCCGAAATTGTAAATATGAAGATGCGGACCTTATCAAGAAGCTAATTAACACCCTAAGTGTTCGATGGGTTCGCTCTAAAGTAAATAGCTGGTATCAGTCAGCAACACCAGAGAAGATTGGAAGGAATAGTTTCCCACCTCACAAAAGCCATGGTGAGTAGGAAAACCCTAAGACAGAGAGCTGGAATGTGAGGACCAGGCGAGGTTTCTTCAGGGAATCTTAAACAAGTCTTCAAACAGTCTTCAGCATACAGTCATACTCTGTAACATTACTCTGCATCTTTAATCTACCTCCACTTTGAGCGTTCACAGCGTTCAAGGTTCGCGATATCAACCGATCAGTTGCAAGCTGACTGATCGCCACCAAGTTGAGAGTTCGCATCAGTCTGCACACTCGCGACACGTGTGCAATTTTTTCGCGGTATGCGAACTTTGTACAAACGTTTCTTATATGTACTTTTGTTTCCTAATTATTTATCGAGGCAAAGGATTAGAAGGAACATTAATCCACTCTACTCGGAAATTCCATGCAGTGGTTTTCGACATGCAGTTACAAATTTCATTGAGTAAACGGGTTTAATCTATAATGGATGATTTTTATTTTGAGATATATCTCGAGAACTAATAAACACTTGAAGCTGGAATTTTCCAATTTGCTCGCCGCCTTCCCGCAAATTTCATGTTAATCGGCCACTGGTGCTTTTCGAAACAATATCCATTACGATTAATAATTCTTTATGAAATATAAAATTTCAAATTCTTCCAATTGAAACGTTCAAGGTTGATTGTTTTGTTTAAAATATTAGAATACGGAAATTATTTCAAATAGTTTATACATTAATTTACTCGTTTCGAAATAATCGATAGAAAGATAGACGCGAAACTTGACGAAGTACCGGTGAAGATATGCCACGAATTAGGGTGATTATTTTTACGCAGGAAATGACGTTAGAGTTTAATGAGTTGCTTGTCAATATTTCTCATTTGTCAAACTGTTGTATTTATTACTCTGTATGATTGTGTGTTATTTTTTCATATCGTGTGTATCGGTGTCTGCACAATGTGATAATAGTAAGTTCAGTTTGTCATGATAGAAGAATCGATTCTAATAAGTACATTCATGTGGGAAATTCCAGTAACATCTTAACAACATTCAACATTGATATTCCAGATCAAAAGGTCATATTTTTCTGCTTACATCATATTCTACTTAGCACAGGGACCAATTTTGCAACAAGAACTATCAATCACAACTGGACCATTCTCTTGCCAAATGATGTTGAAGTTTCCTATACAGGTCAACACAAAGTGAGAGTGATTTCCTGACTGTGAATCTAAAGAAGAAATTGTAAATGGTGTTTTGTTTTATAATGTGAGAAAAATTGAACCAATACACTAGAAAAAAACTGTGTCCGCTGTTGAAGATAGTATCACGCCAAACATACCCAATGGGGCCGCAGACTTATTACAACAAGAAGTAAAAATCTACTGAACAGTATAGACATCAACAGACTTAATTACCTCAGTACAAACGAACGCACTTACTGGCCCACTGAAAATAACAGACTATCTGACTATTAGACTTCTTCATAACTAAAAATATCTCGCCAAGATATGTCCAAGTCAAATCTTCTGTGGAACTCTCTTCAGATCATTCACGCGTAACAGCAATAATTAACTCAACAATTATTGAAAATCTACCACTCTATCTCTCTAGGTAGACCAGGCCACACACAGCGGGCAGGATGGCAGCCAGATGTTCGCACATCCTTATTTCGTACTCTCAAGATTCTCAAGGAACGACCATAAATATTAAAAAATTTTAGCTAAAGTCTTTCAGATCGAACAAAGATCTTTTTATTGAAGCGTTTTCTAAAGTTTATGGTTTGTTACGGGAAAACTTGGGAAAGTTAGTTTTTCTCACGTGCGATGCTTCCTACTACCAACTTTCTATCGAGGGCGGTTAAGACCCTTCCTAGTTCACCAACAGTCTTAACAGTCAATCAGAAACAATGTCTACTACCCTCACTTTCCCGACTAAAAATGTCATTATCAAATCCGATGGTCCCGAGCGCTAGACACACCCATCACTAGTTCTCCTCCGACATAGCATCGTCACTTCCGTACTACTTTCTTTTCGTCGGTAGAACAGTCAACAAGTCTGTAACGGATTCTACCCTTAAGCCAGTTCTTCCTCGTCGTTAAAACATTTAACAAGTCTGTAACAGGTTCTACCTTTAGATCAAAGTACTACTTCCTTCTCGTCGTTATAGTAGTCAAATCTGTGACGGGTTTCTTACTTATCTTGTACCGACGCATCAGTGTAACTGTTCATCTTTACAAAGCTGCTGGAATAAACGCTATTATACACGTATTAACACAGTGTGAACTCAACCTAACCACCCAAATCATCGTAACAGAAACAAGGGATCGATCAGTTCGTGGCGTCGATTGTTTAATCGTAATGGGAATTTATGACTCCCGTTGGCGTACCTTCTCGCGATCGCGTCTCTCCGCGATCGGTTGTAACATCTACCTAATGGCTTTATTGACAACCAACTCACCAACTGGCAACTCTTTAGGGAAATCTTCAATCATACAACATGAGCCTCAATTCGTCTAAAAACCACCACTCGACACCAACTAGTGTAGGACGACGGCAGCGCAGTGGTTATCGTCTTAGGTTATGAACGTTCGGAACCCAGGATTAAATCCCGGCGACCGTAGTCCGATTTTTCTTCTGCGCATCTAAATTAAGAGAAAAAGCAGCAGTACCCAGCAGCGGCATCTACACCAGAGTAGCTCTATCACCCACAACTACTACAATCATAACACTTCAAGTGCGCATTCATTGCACAGTTCCAGCATGGTGACACCTCCCAGAAAGAAACAAAACCTAATGCTGACCGATTCAGAGCGTAACTGCCCTCTGCAACCAGAGTATAGTCCGAACAGTCGGTTTAACGCGGAACCAGCGGACTCTATTTCACACAAAGCGGCGATAATATCAATAAAACAACGTCAGAACAATCCAGCACCGGATGAACAACGACACAGTGAACCAGGATGGCTAAAAAAAAACCGTCTGCAGCTGTAAATTTTAATCCACTGCATCCAATCGTATGGAAGGAATCTGAATAAACGAAAGATAAGATACCTCTGATTTTGTCTTCCCCGGATAATAGGATGTTCAAGAGACTCGGCACTAACGAGAAGAAGAACAGCCCACGCGCCAAGCCAAGTACAATCATGACACTTCCTGGGCTAAGGTGTTCCACAACACTTCCTAGGTCGTGAACTTCAACTGGATATTTCTCGGCGATGATGGGGACGGCGGTGATCTAGACTACGAGGTAGACAACGTGCCCTCAACACAACGGCCCTTCGGCCGTGTCATTAGGTTCACCCTGACTACATTATACGGATGGCTACAGTCAGGTAGCAACGAGTATACTGGATCGAGGCTTCATGCGTCGTCTCATTATCGAGCCAACCCGATATAACGGACTACGACCAACCAGTAGTCGACAAGGAGTTGGATAGGAGTTGGAATTCGACATTTATTTAGAGCGTCGATAGAAACCTAACATCCGATAGTCAACGACTTTTTTGTTCACTTAATTTCTTGGAAACTGACAAATTTGTAACCTTGACTTCGCGTGCAAGGTTATTGAATTCGTTTCAACAATCTTCATAGTACGTACTAAGAAAAAGAAATATTTATGTGGTTCCATGCGACGACAAAAAATGTTCAAGTGATCGCCACTTCTAAGAAAACTCTACATCTGGTCTTCGGTTTTCTCAAGCGCTAAGGTCATCGATAGCGCATAGACAAAAGAATGCGTCGATTAGAGACCATAAGCGGTACACATGTGACGTTGGCTTCAGGGTTCTTTTAGTCTCAGGGTAGCGTGAGGATCTGGATCAGCTTATATTGTATTCCACACTTTGTACTTTAATATTCACAATATATATATACTTACAATACCTTACAATTTACCCACGCGTTTCTTTAATTCCACATGCACCAAATAACCTTAACAAAAAATATTCATGCCACTGGAATAATTGCGCTATATTGTTATTCTCAAACTCGTCTATCTCGGATAGACAAATAGATATGAACTTTCCCGTAGAACCATACAATTTAATAGATTCTTGTAGCGTGGAACACAATAGGTTCTTGTCTATGCTAGCGTGTAACCAAACAGGGCGGATCCATAATTTTATAGAATACTGCTTATGGTAGTATCACGGTGATCTGGGAATATAGAATAATCATATTTTACATACCAGTTCGCATACCATAACCATCAAAACTACAATTAAGTATTACTACTTACGTATTACTACTAAAGCATACCCGTATGCCGGCATCCATCGATAACCCCTCCACAGGATCCAAAACCTTGATATAAAAATCCTCCCAAGTCAGCACTCGACATTCCATTCCTATTTCCGTTCTGTTAATGTGATATTCTGTACCGTTACTCTGTCAGTTTTATAATAAACTTTGAAACAACTATCAATTGTTATTAATTGGAGTACGAATCTCTCACCTTACGTGCGGAACGTGAAATAATCTTGAACCCACGCGACAAAATTGGCGATCCTGCCAGGATCCATTAATCGCATCAAGAGGAAACTTCAACGGGAACTCTACGGATTCTACAGCGAAGGACCACGGTCATCTCCTTGATCAAAAGAAGGATCCACAAAGAACTTCGGTAAGCTGGCTTTCTTACATTATCGAAACAGTAAAACCGAGATACGACCTGAAGATAGTGACTCTTCTTCCGCTGAAGGTGTCATATCTCTCAGCATGAACTCAACTGACAAGAGAACCGCTAAACAAAACGAGCTAATCGCTGCCCTGATTGAACAATTTCAAAGCCTAACTCACGAGTATAAAAGCTTTAGAAATAGCATCCATCAAAACATTAAAAATATAAAAGAATTCACGGAAACTAATGATGGGAATCGGGCCAAAGAAATACGGGACCTTGCAAAAGCTATAGGAGTGAAATACGACACTGAAACTGACCAGCCCCACATGAGAATCCATTTAGAAACCCGTGCCGATAACGCGACAGACGATGAAACCGACAAACCAAACACTTCACAAAGACAACGAATTAATCACGTTGCGACTAGACAAGGAAACCACTGCAACGAAGATCAAGGCCTCGAAGCAGATAAGGCCACACAAACTGTCGAGACACTACGGGGTCGAGATGATGTAGGCGTTGAAGATTTCATCTTATCGGTCCGCAAAGCAAGAGTTAGGAGCAAGGCAAGTGACAGAGAGCTATTATTAGATCTCATATTGATCCAAAACGAAACATACGATATCTAAAAATTAACTCGTTCGACGATTTATATTCATGCTTAAGACAACACGTATTAACACCAACAACTATTAGCAATTGCAGGGACAAATTAAAGAATTTAAAACAAGGGGCAACAGAAAGTGTACATTCTTTCAAATCCAGATTCCGACAACAGCTCAACGAATTAAATTACGCAGTTCAAAACGAAAATCGCACACTAACCGAACGACGCATAGCTATACATATCGAAGAAAGCGAGGACTTAAGACATATTTGCTTAACTTACGATACAAAATAGGACAGATGGTAGTAGCTAGCGATCCGAAGAACCTGAACGTTGCCCAACAACTAGCAGCTGATAGAGAACAATGGTTACGAGAAGCAAATGGTTAGGAGCAATACTCTCCCAAGACGGACATCCATGCTGTTACATATCCCGAAACTTGAACCCTCCTGAGAAAAACTATTCCACAACCGAAAAAGAGTTATTGGCGATAGTATAGTCGATCAAAAGACTGAGAAAATATTTACTTGGTAGAAAATTTATGATTCAAAGCGATCATCAAGCTTTAAAATGGTTAAAAAATTTTGAGGATCCCTCATCGAGACTCATGAGATGGCGCTTGATCTTGATGAAGATTTTTTTCATTTTTCTATATAGGAATCTCATTGAAAGATTTTATACGAATTTCATAAGAATTAAATAAAATACATTCAATATAATTTAACGTCACCGTATTAAAATGTATTATATGAATTAAAATTTAAAAGAATTGGTTAGAAAAGCAAACGTTTGAACAAGTGTTCCACATTATATTCTTCTTTGTTTTAAATTGTAAATCAAAATCTCCTTATCTGTCAATATAGTTACTAGATAATAATCATTTCAAATGCGTATAACGAGATAATCAAAATAAAACATACCTAATCCCAAACTACACATTTCAGACGACAAAAGATATACAACGGCAGACTTCCACCACTTTGTCAACATACACGACACATACATATCGTATAATATGCTGCTTGTAAACTTATCGTTGCAAATATAATGAAATTCAATGTTATTTTTCATGACTGTGTTTTATAGCTCCATAAGTTTTTAATTTGGTATTGTTTCTTGTCATTGATTTATTCTAATTTTTAAATGTATTTTAATGGAATTAATTATCACGTAATCGCAATATTTTATTTGTTATTAATAAAGTTTAAATTTTAAAGTATAGTTTAATAGCTTAATATTGTATTCCAAGTAAGTGTCAACTCGTTTATTTAATCGCTTTTATCTAACTCTTTGACGTTCACTTTGCCAAAAGAACAAATTTTACGACCTCCTTCAAATCTTCTTGAATAGAAATACGAAGGTTCTTTAACATATTTTACATGTGAAACTTTTTAAGTCTACGGAGCTGTGACTTCAAAATATTCAACGATACTTCGCGTAATTTTATTCAAATTTATCGACCTTAAGTTCTCGTGAATAACGAGAAAAGGAAATTTTTGTAATATCAGAAATGGTTCCTGCATACACATACCTATATAATGGCTGCAAGAATGAAACAAAAACCTCATTTCTTTCACGTTTCTCACAGGCTACTCCTTTTTTAGGCTTTAGTCTTTAATTATTTTAACTGGTCATTACACAATATGATCTTAGTTTAATATTAGTCACTTATGTATTTTTATTAGTTACTTTTCTTATTATATTGCATCTACTATATATTACATTGAATATGCTTTAAAAAGGAGTCACATTAACTTTGTTATTTTTATTCGCTAGGACTAAGGAAAAGAATATTTATATGTTAAAAAGTGTTGCTTATACTTGCATTAAACAATATTGAAATAAAATTAAATTGGACAATGTTCTAGCAATTAGGCATGACTCTCTTTCATGTTTAGTTGGTACTACCAGAATACCTGGTATGAAAGGATGTAACAGGAAAGAGAAGAACTGGGAGTTACTGTTGAAACGAATAAACAGTACAAGCTAAATTAAAGATTTCAAATAAAGGAAGGCATGCTAAGAACAACGTAATATCCTTTGTTGTATTTGCATCGTGAAATAACGGTATCAACTGAAATACAAAATACTGATCGGAATATTCTGCCATAAATTAAGCGTAATAAAGTATAACAAAGTTAAAATAGAATAAAATTAAAGTGTAATATACAAGAAAAGTTCTAGTAATTGCGGTCTATCAAAAACTTCTTAATTTACTTTTTCAATTTTACTTTGTTCGAAAATGCTCCTTTCTCTACTATCCTTTAGTATCCCATGGAATCGTAGATTTTCATTCGCATTAACGACAGAACCATCGGTCTCCAATGAATAATTAATGAGAGATTATTACTGGAGATTCACGTCTGTAATACTTAAAGACAGCGATCTAACGTCAGAGAAGAAGTGGAACGTCCTGGTTTTCCTAAGACTGATTATTTTATTAACCAATCTGACATGTTACAAAATTATACTAGCTGGCATATATCTGGTAAGAATGCATCGCGTAAATAACGATTGCTAATTAATTCTGCACGTTAAAGTTTTGCTGAAGATTTGTATCTTATCAGGAATTTTAATTCGCAGTTCTTTGTACGTTATCATTAATCATTGCAATTATTTTCACACGCAATCAGAATGAAGCTGGATTAGTTATTCGGAATATTTATTCTCGACATAAATATATAATTACATATATAAGCAATGTACGTATTGTAACGTAAAAACTTTGTCTTACTTTTTTGAAAAAGATCGTGTGGTATAATTACTCTGGCTATTTAAATTATAAAAGGATGAATAATATACATTGAAATATTATATGCATAGTATGAAATATAAATACGTATATATTCATTATACTATTTTATTTTCGTGGTACATGTTTCATTTTGTTATATTTTATAAAAACATTTTGAATTTATGTAATTTTTTATATTCTACAAAGTAATATCATAATTAGCAAGAATAGCTGTTCTTCTCAAATAAAATAAGATTGAAAACATTAAAAAAACAGATATCTACAGATATATGTGCATTATTATTATTATATACTTATTATATATATAATAAATATAAATATGTAAATACATAAAATATAGATTTCATTTCTAAACATAACATTTCTAAAGTTTCTATATTTTTTATTTCTACTTTAACCCTTTGGTGAAGATGCATAAGCGATTATTTAAAGTATTTCTTGCAAATCTACCCGTGCAATAAACACAGCGAACATTTTCTCAAAGCATTGAGATTCTTGAATTACTCTTTACTTTTTAATTTTAACAAGGCGGTTGATTCATGCATTTCTAATAAAATTACATGAGTCGATATGGTGCGCGGTATGATGTAATTAAGCCGTACATCGACTGTGTAGCGAGGGCAATTGTATCGTCTATCGCCTTTTATAGTCTTCGTTGAATCATTTCACTTCGTTACGTAATTTTTCGTTTCATTTATAACTTTCAACAAATACATCGTTGTGCAATAATATTTCAGTAAAATAACCAGTATTGAATATACGATACACGAATTCTCCACGATCATTTTATGAAACCGAGAGAGATAAAGAAATTCACGGATTTACGACATAAAGCAAATTAGAATACACATTCTACACTTTAAAATATATTATATTAAAATTCCTTTTTTAAAATCTGTATCGATGTTTAATATTTGCAAGCAATAGATGTCATTTGCTCTAATTATACCGAATAATCAGAATTCTATCATTTCGGGAAACATCAAATTTCCTCTTTTTGCAGTTTATACTTTTGTATAAAGCTTTATCGAAATAAATTGTCCTATATCTCTCTACTACTACTCGAACATATATATCCATATATATCCATTTTATGTAACTATGAATCTTCAACGTTTTCTATAATAAAAAAGCAAGGGCAAATTAGTCATCGTGTTATAGTTCAGGCTATCTTGTTCTTCTTCCAGGAAATCTGAAAATCAGCGTGGACGTATACAAAACAGGATGTAAATCTTACTACTGGTAGAGCTTTAGATATCTCAAAATTCACGAAATTGTTATAAATCTGTTTCAGAGGCATAGAATGCACGTTGTCTATCAAAACGTGCATGTTACAAGTTGGAAAGTTTGTAAAGTGGTAAACGTGCACAGCACGTGTCTGATATCACAGAGTTACACTAGATGATGGAGTTCAAATAGATGTGACACACAGTTTAGACACACGATGAAATTTAATGCTGCAGGAATACACAGAATATGCATAGTTTTCATATGAAAAGTCTTTTTCACAGTACCATCAGAAACTTTATTTTACATAATCGATTTTTTACAATTACATATTTCTGTTGAATCAAAAAACATTCAAAACGTAAGAAACATCTGAAACGGAGGTCTACGACTTGCCGATCGTAACAGCTTCCATCAACATGTCGTTCATCCAATACTTTTTCAATAATTGTTGGATCGTGCTTCTGTATAATTTACGTGTAGAGGTCTAACGCGAGCAATTGAACGCGCAAATACAGGTCCTATGGCATCCAGTACGTAATTCCTGTTATTTGTCACCGAGATTCAACAGTTCGGTTCATGACAATGCTGCGTGCGTAAACAATATGGAAAAAGAAAGAAAACATCG
This sequence comes from Bombus pascuorum, assembly GCF_905332965.1. Lineage (NCBI taxonomy): Eukaryota > Metazoa > Arthropoda > Insecta > Hymenoptera > Apidae > Bombus > Bombus pascuorum. Next base: position 5,659,117 of record NC_083503.1, read on the forward strand.
AGCCAGAAACATTACCGTGCGCATTTCTTTCTTTTGTTTTTTTCTTTGAAACACATCGCGTTAACGATATGTATACAGGAATTCAATAACGTCCGATATTCTGTTTCATACTCTTCTAATTCTGTCTATATCAAATTCTCTATTATGACTAGACCGTGGATGTTTATATAAATTAGTAACTTTATTTAACACTATTACAGAAATACAATTAAGGAAATTGAACTTAAATAGAAATTTCTTTCATTCAATAAAATTAAGTATCATAACTCATTTATTACGTTAATCCTTAACGATATGATAGAAACTTTACTTTCAATATTTTCGATATCGTTGCACATTATTCTATGCAATCTGTGTATTTCTACACATTTATATTTCCCATAAATGCCCTTTTAACTCTCGAATGCCTATGAAACTATGTTTATGTTGTTACTCAAAGAGATATTTTGACGCAGCATCTAAATAATTCACAAACATAATTTGAAGGAATGTTTTAAATATAATAAGAGAAATATATTTTATGAGCATGTAGAGTATTTTGATTAAATTTAATAAAATATTTGCGTAAACACATACTCTCTCCACTACCATTTCATGGTTTCTTTTATATGTAATCAATATTACGCATGTATATTTCAGTTCATTTGCGTATATTTCAGTTTATTTACTAAAAACAAGGGATCTTGCCATTTAGAATTTTAAAATGCCTATAATATCACGCATGGTTAATGTTGTCACCGCGAAGCGTATTTTCAATTTTCATAAACGCGAGAGTCGAAGCAAATCCTAACAATAACTTATGAAAATTCGTTCCTAAACTCAATTTTTGACAAAAATTAACCGATGTCTCACGCAACTATCACGCGAAGGCGAAAATTCCGATTACCTTTACTGACTGGTTGTAAATTATTGAAAAATCAATATAATAAACCATTTTACGCAGTAAAATGTAGAATAAAAAATATTTGAGTACTCAAAAACTTCATTTAAACTACTGTAGTAATTAATGACCCGATGATATTTTTGGTATATATGATATTGATAATAGTGAATGACGTTAATGAAAAACACAATTCGAATACAGAATACTAAGGACCTGTTACCTGATGCTATTTCCACCGCGTATTGTTTTCCAAAAATGGAACAAAAATGCGACTTCACGATAGTGGATACCGACAGGTCTGTCACAGTACTCTAACGATATTCGATGTGATACTCCTCTAGAAACTCATACTTTTAATAACATCACCCTACTACTGAAACTGGATAATGTCACGCGTGAATGATTCTATTAACGTTTTTCATCTCCAAAACCAAGGAAGAAATAGTCTTGAATGGTCTTTAAACGTGAAATATCGATCGCAGTTGACTTTTTAAAATTGATTGCTTCTACATTTGCATTTTAATGACATTTGCGTTATACATAACATTTTATAGGTCAAGGTGACAGTGAAAATAATTGATTTGCAAATTCCATCTCATATAAGGAACGATCTCCTCTGTTGCGATTAAAAAACACCATCATACAGTCAGTGTAAAACGTATTCATACAGTACTTAACTTTAACAAAAGTTAATATTATGATAGAACATCGTTTAGTAAGAGATTTTTAGCAAATGAAAAATATATACATGTAATGTTGTAATATTTGTGGAAATTAGGCGATCGATTCGTGAAAACTCAAGAATTGTTTTTCTAAGTCTTTTTCCGTATCTCCTCGAAACTCTCCGCTTCTAACCCATCTTCTCTTTCTCCTTCTAATTCTTAACTTGCTTTTCTTTGTTCTCCATCTTCGCTTCTCGAAATCCTGTCTTATTCTCCCTTCTAAGTCCTCGTCCTTCACTATTTATATCGTTCGACCGACTCCTAGTTAACACAGGGAAAGTCAAACCGTCGGTTGATGTTCTAAATTCTATAGAATTTGCATATGTGTAAGTACAATATTTAACGTATGAAATCTCTATAATGAGAATCTATACATGAGATCGGTGAAAAAGTTTATACGTAAGGATAAGTTATACGCAGACGTTGTTCCGACGTTTGAAGATATTATATATAAATATAAATTGTAGCGTAAAGTATATGTTCACTTCTTATTGGTTATGCAGAACGAGTTTGAAACGTTCAGAAGTGATTAGAAAAAAAGAATTTTAAAAACTTATAAACTTAAAAACTTAAAAAAAAAATCCATTCAGTACGAATTTAACGGAGCAGATTGTACAGAGAGTAAACGCCGACCAGTTGCGATAGTACGGCCAATTGTTGCTCACAATAACGAGAATTCATTTCTATCTATTTAGTGCTACATTTCTGCTAATCGAAAATCACAAATATTTTCTAAACCAATTTAATGTTACCAGGTACCATCTGCTAATCAGCAGAGGATGCGCAACAGCAATATTGGGTAGGAGAGATGCAAGATTGGACTTGGTGCCTGTCGATTTCGTAGTCAACGCAATAATAGCTACTACATGACATGTCACGCTACATCATGATCATGAAGTTAAGGTTTACAACTGTACGACTAACGTATACTCGTTTAAGTAATGTTTATTGCGAATTTTTTTCAACTAATATAATTCGATTGTTAGAGTATTCTAAAAGTTTCAATTTATTTAATTAACGTGGACCATGAAAGCGCAAACGAACGTAGAATACAAAAAATTCACTTTTGTTCACAATATGTTAATTTAGAAAAATAGTGATATAGTATAATATTTATTTAAATTGCATAATATTTTCTGAAATACTCGGATATTACTAAACCTTACTTTAAGCGTAATTCGATTAATTGTAGAAATATAACTATTTTAATTGACAAGATAAGGTCAGATAATAGATGCTACGATAAAGTGTAACATAGAAACGCCACTGAACGATACGCTATGGTACCCGGGTTGTCCAATTATAGCTAATAAACATATTTACAACGTTCTAAGTGTAATTCCACATGTTTTGCCTGCGTTTGTCATCGATATATTTTTAAGATTCCAAGGTAGTAAACCAATGTGAGTATTCTATAAATTCTCAAACAACGAGAACAATGTTTCTGAGATAATCTCTGACTTCATCTATAATAATAATTAAAAATGATATTTTAGAATGATGAAACTTCTCAAAAATGGCAAAAAGCTGTTCACATTGATAGCATATTTCGCCACGCACGAATGGATTTTCCAAAGAGATAACTGTTCCGACTTAGCGAGGAATGTAAAAATGTTGAACGACAGCGATATAGTCAAAATAAATTTACGGGATATGAATTGGGAGAAGAATGCTGCAATTTACTTGATCGGAATTAAGAAATTTATCTTGAAAGAAGACTTTAACTCAATAGCCCGACAACGTATAAAAGTATCTTCGTATAAAAAAATAGGAACTAATATGAATGCATACATTTTCGGTTATTTCATGTTGTACTGAATACATCAGATCACCAAAATATCCGGTATAAGAATTTTACTATGGATAATATTATGTTTTCAGTACTGAGTACTGAATATAAATACAATTTTACAAAGAAGGTGCTTATTATCCGTTTCATTTTGTCTTTTCATTCGTCCCATTTCTAAATAAATCCATTTTCCACATATTGTATAAATGAATTTTGCATAGTATTTAAACATTGAATACCTATGAAATTTATTTCATAATTCAAGTAATTACACTTTTTAGGTATATTTGTAAAGGTATATTATTATCTTAGTACCACTTTGATTTTCTTTCACATCCTTGTTGTTTAATTTTGCTCTCATATTTTCATGAAATTGTACATTACGAATTTGATGAATTTTAGTTAATTGTGTTCTTAATGCTGTAGCACTATTCACATCTTTTGTCAATCCATCTATATATCTAATTCTGAGATAATATCACCCTTTTCTTTAAGATACGTACTTAATCCTGTGTCCTTTGGTGATGCATTACTTGATTTTATACTTAAAGGTTTCTGTATAAAATGGAGAATATATTTTATTTACGACTATTGAATAGAAATTATTAAATATTCTGTGTAACTCAGTATCAAATGGAGTATCTTGGGATATCTGTAGCCGTTTACCACAAACTCCAGGTAATTTCATAAGCATATCAGATAAAAAATGTGTAATTGTAGATTCTTTTTTTCTATTTGGAATAATTTCTAATGGACTACTTGCTACACACATTTGAGGATATGTAAAAACTTTAGATTTGGTAATTGAAAATTTAATTTCATAAAATAAAATTCCATCTTTATTGCTTGGTAAATAATATCCATACTAAAACGTTATACATATATGTCGGAGATGAAAGGACACCGCCCCCCCCCCGTTGGAATTATTTGGAAAAAGCCTCAATACTGTAGCATTTACGAAATAACCTAGACACAGTCATTCGAAACTTGAGACAATGAGTTTAGGCTCGAGGCGACAACCGGTCGCCGAGCGTAGCCACGGTCAAGGGATGAACGTTCCACCTAACAGAGACATAAAGTTACATAGCTTTCCTTTAAAGAATTGGCAGTACAGACACTTGACAATAAGACATTCCAACAGCCCCGCAGCTCGCCATACACAGACCCCATTCTTTGCCGATGCATCGTTTACAGTTTATGTTCAGATAGCCTGAGGAACCGTTACAAATCTTAGGACTTAGTTAACTAAAGTCCTTCAGATTGACAAACAGTCTTTATTCTATCAGCCTGTAAATCTGTCACCTATTGCGGGAAGATATGGGAAACCTGATTTGGTCACGTACGATGTTGCCTGCTAGGAACTCTCTCTCAAGGGCGGCTAGCATCCTTTTCTAACCGCCAACATAGAAATTGACCAATTAACAGCAACGTCTATTTCCCTCACCCTCCGAGTGGAGGCTTTCTTTGACGAATCCGATGATCTCGTGCCCTTAGGCACACCCCATCATAGTTTTCCTCTGCAGCGTCGTCATGACGGAAAGTCATTCTCTTCCTGGCAATCTCATTAGCTAAGAGTCAATCAAAGGATCCTTGTATCACGAGTAGTAAGTCGAGTCCGACTTAGACTTTCAAGCAAAGTATATTCGTTATCCCGTGGACCGTGGATTCGCTATATCGAACCTAGGGCCATTGTCATTAGCGTCCAGTTACCGCGTCCGCTCGTCAATCTTGTATCAGCCATACTTGTGTAATAAATATCTGCGCGACAACCATGAACAACACTGGTGAAGATTCATTAAACGCCCCTAACGCCAACCCGACATCAGAAGTGGGATCACCACCGTCTACAATTACGGGGCAGCTTCTGGCCATCGTGAGTCAATTGAAAGAGCAAGGGGTGAGTGCGGAACCTAAGGAAGTATCACCACCGTCTACAATTACGGAGCAGCTTCTGGTCATCGTGAGTCAATTGAAAGAGCAAGGGGTGAGTGCGGAACCTAAGGAAGTATCATCACCGCCTACAATTATGGAGGAGCTCCTGGCCATCAAGAGTCAATTGAGAGAGCAAAGGGTGAGTGCGGAACCTAAGGAAATATCATTACCGTTTTTCAATCCCGAAGTCACGGGCGCCGACCCGGTCGCATGGTGCTCACTTGTTAGTCAGTTCATGGATGAAAGGCCCATCCGTAGCGACGAGCTATTTTTCATCTTAAGCCGTACGCTGGGCAGTAGTGCCGCACCATGGCTCACGCGGTTACCGTTCGGTGAGGGCTTTACCTGGACCAAATTTAAGGGATTTTTCCTTACGCGCTATGGTGGTAAAGAGACGGCAACCTCAGCGCTAATGAAGATAAGATGGTGGCCGAACCTCAGCTGGAGGACGAATCCATAGGAGCCTATGGTGTTCGTCTCCGTTCCCTCCTTGGGGCAAGGTGGGATCATCTGAACGGGGTCGAGATAGTCAACGCCACCGTTCTCCATCACCTGAGTCTACGCGACGAACGTATCGAGAAATTAGCGCTTACAAGCGACATCAAGACTCTGGACCAATTTTTGACGGAAATGAATGCTTTCCACTACGCGAGGAAGAGGCTGGCGCCTTCGTCAGGAAATCCATCAGCAGGCCCCGAAGTTAAACGTAGAAGATACCTGACCCCCGGATCAAGTGTCGTCACTGTGGTATTCCCGGGCATAAGATAGCGGAGTGTCGTACGAGACTGAGAACCGAGAGACAGGAGAATGCACGACGCCAGGAGAAAAGCCGACCGGCTGGATCGTCCAAGGTGTCATGCTTCAAGTGTCGCGGAAAGGGCCACATCGCATCCAACTGCCCGCTGCTGCAGAAAACAAATCGCGACCCCCATAACGAACGTCGAGTCAACTCCTGCGTGGTGGAGTCTTCAACTGGTAACTTAAGCCATCTGGGTGAGTCGTTCTCGTTTTATTTCGATTCTGGAGCCGAGTGTTCGCTAATCAAAGAGTCCGTAGCCTCGAAATTTTCCGGCAAAAGAACAACCGACGTAGTAGTAATGCGAGGGATAGGAAATCACCGTATTAATTGCACGTCTCAAATTGCATCCATAGTACGTATTAATGGCTTTGCGTTGGAGATAATTTTTCACATCCTTGCCGACGGCTATCTAAATTACGACATCATGATAGGCCGCGAAATTTTGAGCCAAGGTTTTAACGTAAATATTACCCAAGATAGCCTCAGTATTTGCAGGGCAAAAGCTGCCAATGTTTACAATATAACCGCCGAAAGTAAAATCGATATTAATGGAGTCGACACCGAGGTGCTCGGTAAAGATAAAGACCGATGGATCTCCATCCTCGAAGAATTTAAGAGTTCGTTTATTACGGGTTTCCCGCGTACACGTGTAAATACGGGACAGTTAGAGATACGTTTGATCGATCCTAATAACACCGTACAAAGAAGCCCCTACAGGCTTAGCGAGGCAGAGCGAAGTATAGTACGCGAACGAATAAGGGAATTAATTAAGGCAGAAATCATAAGGCCTAGTAACTCACCGTTCGCGATCCCTATGTTACTCGTAAAGAAGAAGGACGGCTCGGATAGGTTGTGCGTAGATTTTCGAGAGCTAAATAAAAATACAGTCGCGGACCGATATTCTCTACCTCTTATCGCGGATCAAATCGCGAGATTGCAAAAGGCGAAATACTTCATTAGCCTCGACATGGCCAGCGGGTTCCATCAAATCCCCATTCATTCCAATTCGACATAATATACAGCGTTTGTTACCCCGACGGGCAATACGAGTATACAACGATGCCGTTTGGATTGAAAAACGCACCGTCCGTTTTCCAGAGGGCTATTCTCAATGCCTTGGGCGGCCTCGTCCACTCGTACGTCGTTGTCTACCTGGATGACGTCCTAATTATCGCTGACTCGGTAGACCAGGCTCTAGAAAGACTACGCATCGTACTAGGTACCCTCGTAAACGCCGGGTTCTCCTTCAATTTTTCGAAGTGTTCCTTTCTTAAGACGTCTGTACTTTATCTCGGGTACGTAGTTCATAACGGAGAAGTTCACCAAAATCCGGGTAAAATACGAGCCTTGAGTTCTCTACCGGCACCAACGACCGTCGCTCAACTTAGGCAGTTCATAGGCTTAGCCTCCTATTTCCGAAAATTCGTCCCCAAATTTTCACAGGTAATGAAACCGTTGTACGCACTTACCTCCGGTATTAAAAACCTAACTTGGACAGATAGACACGAAACCATAAGGCAAAAAATAATTTCCGCACTGACCAACGAGCCGGTGTTAATGATATTTGACCCGAATTACCCGATAGAATTACATACTGACGCTAGTTCGGACGGATACGGTGCTATTTTAATGCACAAAATCGACGGCAGAAACCGAGTAATAGAATACTACAGTAAGAGAACGAGCCCCGCGGAATCCAGGTATCATTCATATGAATAGAAACCCCGGCAGTTGTAAACGCCGTTAAACGTTTTCGCCACTAGCTGCACGGACGGGTTCTCGTAGGCACTGATTGTAATTCGTTAAAAGCAGCCCGTAATAAAGTAAGTCTAAGTGACAGGGTTCATAGGTGGTGGACTTACTTGCAAACTTTCACTTTCGACATTATGTACCGAGAAGGCAAACGAATGGCCCACGTAGATTTCTTCTCGCGTAATCCTGTAGACACCGACCGCGCCCCCACCAACAAGATCGAAGAAAAGAAAATTAATCTGGCCGAAATCTCGGAAGAATGACTACTAGCGGAACAACGTCGCGACCCCCAAATTTCTGAAATCGTCAACAAACTGCGAAGCGACGAGCTCGCGGAAGACATTGCGAGTACGTATGAGTTACGATCCGGTACCCTTTACCGTAAAATACAAAGGAGAGGCAAGACACTCTGCCTGCCCATCATACCAAGAGGGTTTAGGTGGTCCGTCATTAACCACATACATCAGTCAATTATGCACTTAGGTTGGGATAAAACGCTCGAGAAACTGTACGAATATTACTGGTTCGAAAGAATGGCGAAAATTAGTTGGCTTTGAATTGCATCACCAATCGTGTGACTAAATCGAGTCTGTTAGAATTACTAATCGGTAAAACAGCAAGACCCTATGGTTTATTGCTACCCGAAAATATCGAAGAAAGAAAAGTAGGTATCTCCGATGTAAGACAGCAGGCTATACAGAACATAGAGGTTAGCGCAAAGTGTGATAAAAATAGATTTGACAAGACGAAAGCTAAAATACTTAGATTCAATTTTGGTGACTTTGTATTACGCAAAAACGTGGAAAGGAATCAAACGAAACTAGATTCGAAATTTAGGGGTCCATTTGTGATAGCGGAAATTTTGGAAGGAGATAGGTACATTTTAAAAACACTAGACGGCAAACGGTCATATAAATACAGCCACGATAGGTTAAAGAAAATGCCAGATAGTCGCGTTCCTACTGAGCTGGACGTCTGCGGTGATGACGAGAACAATGACCATGACAATGCCAGTACCTCGGTCTCAGAGGATCATTCTGACCACAGCACTTAGCAGAAAGAGTTTGCATATGCCCAGTGTGGCGATATGACAAAGGTCAATGTTTTCACACATGTCTAGCGTGGTAATCAGGTGTCGGATCGAACATAATGGTTCACATACGCTTACGGGTGGGCATATGGCCCAAACAAAGTAAATGCGAGATCAACACATCGTTACCGAATTCAATTCAAGTATCGTTAACACTATGGAAATAATATCTAACATAGTGTTTGAACAAAAGCACAGTGTGGTATCATGATCCAGAGAAGTGAGAGCCGTCTAGGTGCGAGATCGAGAATGGTCCATCATGTCATTACGCTCAGACTGATAATTCACAAAATGCGACTAGCACTTCGAATATCAATCGTAACGTTACGGATTTCCGCTCTCCTTTAACTATTCCTTCATCAAACGTCCGATCAGAATTTTTGCTGTCAAACTGGACCCTTGACCTATTTTTGACACTTAACTAAATTGTAAATAACATCAGTTATATCGAATCTAACATTGGGAAAACCCAATATTCTAGATACACCCGAGGACGTGTGATAGTCAGGATGGCCGTGTCGGACATGAAAGGACACCGGGCCCCCCCGTTGGAATTATTTGGAAAAAGCCTCAATACTGTAGCACTTACGAAATAACCCAGACACAGTCATTCGAAACTTGACACAATGAGCTTAGGCTCGAGGCGACAACCGGTCGCCGAGCGTAGCCACGGTCACGGGATGAACGTTTCACCTATCAGAGATGCGGAGTTGCATAGCTCGCCTTAAAGAATCGGCTGTACCGATACTTGACAATCAACATCCCAACGTCCCGTAGTTAGCCACTCACAGATGGTCGCCAAATGTCGACGCATCATTCACAACATGTTCAGATGGCCTGAGGAACCGCTGTAAATCTTAGGATTTAGAGAACTAATGTTCCTCAGATTGGCAAGTGGTCTGTGCTCTATCAGCCCGTACACCTGTCGCCTGTTACGGGAGGTCTGCTTTCCTCACGTATGACGTTTCCGGACAAGAGCTCTCTCTCTAGGGCAGCTAGCTTCCTTTTCTAACCGCCAACATAGAAATTAGCCAATTAACAGCAACGTCAATTTCCCTCACCCTCCGTGCGGAGGCTTTTTTTGACGAATCGGATGATCTCGTGCCCTTAGGCACATCCCATCATAGTTTTCATCTGCAGCGTCGTCGTGACGGAAAGTCATTCCCTTTCTGGCAGTCTCATTAGCTATACGCCTAGTGTGCTTGTACGATCGGTGAATAATCTACGTCTTAACAAAGAGCTAATCAAGCGATCCTTGTATCACGAGTAGTAAGTCGAGTCCGACTTAGACTTCGAAGCAAAGTATATTCGTTATCCCGTGGACCGTGGATTCTCTATATCGAACCTAGGGTCATTGTCATTAGTGTCTAGTTACCGCGTCCGCTTGTCAATCTTGTATCAACCATATTTGTGTAATAAACGTCTGTGCGACAACAATGAACAACACCGGTGAAGATTCATTAAACGCCCCTAACGCCAACCCGACATATATATGTAAGATCGTAAATCTAGGGATAATTCAGGTGGTCGATTCTGAATTCTGAAAATTGAGTTTTATTGTGAAAGTAATTAGATAAAATACAAAAATAAACAACAATTGATATCCGTCTATGACAATAAATAACAATAAATTGTATGAACGAGAAGTAACAAGTTCTGTACAATGTTTACCTGAAAATCGAGAATCTATTTTCAACGTCCTGAACTATCGATCTTTCTCCGGCATTCTTCAAAATTTTAAATAATTATTCTGTGATCTTGTCTGTCTCTGATGTTGCTCTCTGTCCGTCCGTTTGGGAAATGAGTGTCTCTCAGAAATGGTTGGCCGTAAAACATAAGACGTTCGCTCTGTCCGTGAAATAAAGAGAGTCCCTATCCACGTGAACTCTAGGGAGTTTACATATATGACACCTTCGTGGAAATAGGGAACAGACGTGTACAGTCAGAGCTGGACGAAATATTGCTTCACATGACAAGTAGTAAAAGAGGGCACTCACCTCCAGTAATCTTAATATTCACATATGTTATCAAGGTTATGAAGTTATATATTAGCCCTCGCTTGTTGTTCGTTATAAATTATATTCAGACTTCTTCTGTCGAGATATTACTATTCACAGTTAGTTTATCGTATAATTAAGTAGTAACTTTCAGAATTTCTAGACGAACAGTTGCACAAAAATTCGAAATGCGTTAGCAGGAATTTGTTAGCACGCTTCTTTTATCATTACCAATTTCGAATAACAAGCAAGTGAAAAAAGGCATATTTTAACGGTTTCTATCCTTTTGTAAATCATCGTATGGAAGGTTCGTTACCTCATACGTTATTTATCGACCATTCGCGGAGAGACGTGAACTCGAGTAAGCGGGTCAACGGAAGTCGTAAATTCCCGTTACGATTTTATAATCGAAGCCACGAACTGATCCACCCCCTATTTCGTTTCGGATAATAGAGGTGGTTGAATTAATATAGCACTTGATTAACAGTTCAAATTATTATGTATTTCTAACAACTTGTAGACAAAATGCTTACGCTCGATGCGTATATGTAAATTAGAGAAATGCCTGATTTAAAGTAGATATAGACCAGTGTCGAGATGTTGACTGATCCAAAGTCGTTGAACCAGTGAAGTTTGGTGACGATGCTGTCGCAAAGGAAAACTCTTGCTGGGTGGTGATCACCCCACCACTAGTCGCTTGCGGGTGGAATCCCGGGAATAATGGGAAAAGCCACGTTTCCCCACTTTTTATTTTTTTTTTTTTATTTTTTAACGTGGAGAAATCCTCATGGACACCTGGCCCATAGTGTCGGACTCTTACCGTGTAAAACTCCACGTGGCTGCTCGACGCTCAAGAAAGGGGCCCCAGGGCATTCAAATCGAAATACCACCCAAAAGACCCCTTCCTCCCGTCATCTTTCCCGGCCATGGAGAGACTCCCTCGTATTGGCTCCCGGAGCAGTCATCCCCGGGACCTATAATTCTCATCTGTCTGTATCCGTGCGGGGAGATGGCGGTCTCCCACCTCCATTGCGTGCCGGATTCCTGCTCCGCTGCACCCTTGCTGGATGGCCGGTCTTGGTTCTGATTCTTTCTGCCCGCTCCTTTGTCAGCATCACCCGCTCACAAAATTCACGGACAGCCTCGTAGTACGACCGGCAGCGTAGCAGGGTTTCCATTACTGCCCTGGGGGACAGGTCTTCTCCGATCTGCATCTTCAATGTGTACCTCGGTACTGCCCAGGCTGGGCAGTGTTGCAGGGTGTGTTGAGCTGTATCCTCCGCCTCCCCACAGTGGTGAAAGGTGTTGGTCACCTCTCTCTGTATCTTCAACAGGAATTCCCCGAACACTCCGTGGCCGGTGAGGACCTGAGTTAGCCTGTAGCTCAGCGGAACACCCCGCGCTTCTTTCCACTTATCCCAGAAGGGCAGTATGGCATCTACTGCACGGTGGGACTGCATCTCTGCCTCTTCTAGTAACTGGGACCGCCATCTGCCCCATGTCTCCTCCTCTATTTCTGCCCTAATATTAGGGTCCTCCACCTCATCTTGTCTCCTGGCTCTCTTCTTCTCATAAATCTTCTGGAGAGCCAGGGCTTGTAGCCCGTAGGGAGGGGATGCCGCCAGGACGGTCGCGGACGCATACGACACCGTCCTGTACCCTCTCATAATCCTCAGAGCAGTGGTCCTCTGTATTTTCCGCAGTATGGCCTGACTGCGCCTGCTCGCCGCTAGGTCCTTCGCCCAGACCGGTGCACCATACAGGACTCTGGCCCTGACCACCCCATCGTATAGCCTCCGCACCCCTACTCCGGCTCCTCCGATGTTCGTGAGGATACCGCAGAGGGCATTGGCCACCGCTGTTACTTTCGGGGCGAGGAGCTCGAAGTGAGGTTCAAAAGACCAATGTTCGTCAATTGCGAGGCCCAGATATTTCATCCGTTGCCCCACTTGAACCTCCTCCCCGTCCACTGATATTGCTAGTCCCGACGGGGGCGTTCCCCTGCACCGACGGTTGAAGAAACCCAGAACCTCCGTCTTGGCTGGGGCCACCCTCAGCCCTAGGTCTTCAATGGCCCTTACTGCGCGTCCAGTGGCTTCCGTGGCCGCCTCGGCCATCTCATACCACCAACGCCCTCCTGCCACGACCAAGGTATCATCCGCGTAGCAGATCAATCCCGTGTTCGGGGGCATCGGGCTGCGAAGCACGTAATCATATGCTGTAATCCAGAGCATCGGTCCGAGAACCGACCCCTGGGGTACCCCGCGTTCGACCGATCTTCTGGTCTCTCCTTCTTTGGATCGGTAGATGATCCATCTCTCACTCATGTATGCCTGAATGACCCTCTGGAGGTACTCCGGTACTTGAAAGAAACTCAGAGCCTCCAGTATTCTTCTCCACGGGATGGAGTTGAAGGCATTGGTGATGTCGAGAGATACCGCTATTGCGATTCCATCCCGAGCGACCATTTCCTCCACTCCTCTCCTAAATTGAAGAATAGCGTCCACAGTGAATCTTCCCCGACGGAATCCATATTGGTTGCTGTGCCATCCTAGCTTCCTGGTCTCCATATGGGTTTCCAGACGGGCGGCGATTATTCTCTCAAATAACTTGCCCACCTCGTCTAAAAGACAGATCGGCCTATAAGCTGATGGGGAATCTAGCGGCCGTCCGTCCTTTCTCAGTAACACCAGTCTGGCACTCTTACATGCCTGAGGATATGCGCCTTCCCTTAGGCACTTATTGTACAGATGCAGCAGGCGGGGGCCATGATGTCCGTGGTCTCAGCCCACACCCGCCCAGAGATTCCATCCGGTCCCGGAGCCACATCCCGGGCTGCCATCTTCTTTGTGGCCGTGCGCAGCTCCTCTTCTGTGATTGTGGTCTCCAGGGATTCCACTGGTAACGCTCCACTGCTCTGAGCGCATCCCCTCTCACCCAGGGGGGCCAAGTCGTCTTCCTCCGAGTACGATGTGGGGTCGTCCTCTGCTTCTTGCCGTGGAAACAGCGTGCTGATTACTCTGTCCAAGAGCACCGGATCCATACTTTCCGTGAGAGGGGCGGCCGAAGGTCTAAGCCCCTTTAGGACCAGCTTATATGGTCTCCCCCATGGATCGGCCTCAACCGAGTCGAGCAGCTGCCTCCACGACTTCTCTTTCGCCTCTCTAATCGACCCCTGCAGGGCTATTCTGGCTTCTCTATAGGCCCTGTACTTCACCAGGATCTCCTCTCCGTCTCGACCCCAAGTTCTCCGTCGAGCCCTTCCGTATCTTCTGCGTGCTCTGCAGCAGTCTTCTCGCAGGTCCGCGATCTTCTGCGACCACCAATAGACGCCGCTGTTGTCGCGCCTTCCGCTGGTGCTGACTCGTGGCATGGAGGCATCACAGGCCTTCATCATCCATTTCTTAAGATCCTGTGCCTCTATGTCCACGTCTCCTTTTTCTTTATCCTTTTTGGCGTCCCAGCACCATGCCGCTACGGTGGCCGTTGCCCGGAGCATAACTTGGTCCCTCTCCTTAAGTTTCCATTTGAGAGGGGGCGGCCCCAGGCGGCCCGGTATCCTTCCTGTGTGGTCTCTTCTTCTATCCCCAGCGGGCTGGATTTCCACCAGCACGTAGAGATGGTCAGATAGCGTTTCCATCTCTACGGCTACCCGCCAGTTTTGGATTCTCGCATGGAGCCTCGGAGTTGCCCACGTGAGGTCAATCACCGAAGCTCCTCTCCATCCCACACAGGTGCTTTCCGAGCCTGTGCTCCCACACAGGAGCAATCCCAGACCTGCAGCCCAGTTCGTCAGCTCTCTTCTTCTCGCAGTGGTTCTGCTGTTTCCCCACTGCGTTGAGTGCGCGTTGAAGTCCCCTAGCACGAGAACCTGCCGGGGGAAGCACCTCCTGATGGATTCCCCCATCTCGTCCAGGAAATCCTCAAACGCCCGAATTCCGCAGTTGGAGGAGATATAAACACCCACCATCACGAGGTTCGTCCATTGCACTGCCACAAAGCCGCTTCCTCGCTCGACGACGGATCCAGAGATCCCGGATGTACACGGCCATGTAATGGCGACTAGGCCACTCGCATCCCCTATCCAATTGGGTGTTTCGGGGATGTTGTATGGCTCAGCCACCACCGCCACATCAGTCCTGCTCTCGCTGATGGTCTGGTAGAGCAGGTCCTGAGCCTGCCAATATTGCACTGGAGAACTTGGAAGTTACTCGGTAACCTCCATGGCCTCCCCCAGGCCACTCACTCTTGAAGTGCTGCTCTCTATCGCTGCGGTTGGACCAGCGATCTTTGCTTGGGCCATGGCCTCGGTGACTGTTCCAACCGAGGCTGTGGTTCCTTTCCTCGCCAATGCAGCCCTTCGGGCCACTAACCTTCGCAGATTCCTTCCCGTTGCTTTGGGAGGCCTACATGCTTCGCTTCCCATTCTGTGCTTGGCCGGCACCCCCCGAGATTCACAAATGTGGCACCTTGGGGTCGCCGCCATGTAATCCCGGGCCATATGCCCGCCTTCTCCGCAACGGAAGCACAGGTGCGCCCGATCCACCGGGGACACACAGGTCGCCCCGACGTGCCCTAATTCGAGGTACCTGAAGCACTGCAGAGGCCTCTTGGGAAGCGCGATGACCTCAGCCTTCGTCCATCCTAGCACCACCTTGTCCGCCATAGCTAGTTTGCGGGTTCCTGCTGCGGGGCTCTTAACAAAGGCAACCCCCATGCCGCTTTTGGATGTGCCCGCGTCCCAAATCCTGATCTCGGCAGCCTCACAACCCGCTGCCTTGGCCAGCTCTTCTTGCAGCTCGTGCCTTTCCAAGGATATGTCAATCCCCACGATCTTCAGCTCGGCCATGGTTGTAGGGGCCGACACCTTAACCGCGGAGGCATCCAATACCCTGGTTAGATGAGTCGCCAGCTGTGTAGCTTTGGTTTTGCTGGCATCATTGGGGATGCTGATGACCATCGCACCAGTCACCGCCTTCCTCACCTGCACATCTTCTAGTCCACATTTCTGCAAGGCCTGGCTTCTCCTAGCCTTGGCCAGCACCTCTACGTATGACCTGGGTGACCCTTCGCTTAACGTCAGAGTCACCGCTGACGATTTGGGCGCCTGTGGGAGTGTTGACCCCTCGGCTGTTGGCTTCCTCATCCCTGTTCCCGGTTTTAGCGTACTACCGGTCCCTTCTTTCTAATCTGTCCTCCTTCTCGTCCTGTGAACCAAAGAGGGAGGGGGCATGGGTGCCGCGGGTGTTACCGTCCTCGTGGCCACCGACGAGATGTACATTCCACCCCCTTCTTCCATTCTGGTGGGCACCCGGGCCTTTCTCCTAGCCCTCCTTGGGACTACCACTTGCCACTCATTTTCTTCTCGGCGCCAGTCCTCCTGAGGCTGATGCGGCGGAAGGGGTCGGTTGTTTGCTATAGGTAGCTGGCCTCCCAGCCGGTTCTGCAGTCTTCGATGGCCTCAAAATATCTTGAATCAGCCCCTTCATTTTTTCCTCTATGGCCCTTATGATGGTGGGATCTAGGCTTCTCACCTGCTTCTCGAGCGTCTCCACTCGAGCAAGCATGCTAACATGCCCCTGCTCTGGGCCGATCTGCTTCTCCAGAGGCACCGCTGATGCTGTTGCCCCTTTGTCGCTTTTTTGGATCTTCGTCATCTTTCTTTCCAGCTCTTTATACTTTTTCTTCAAGGCCTCATTTTCGGCCTCTAACGCCTCTCTTTTCTTCCTCTCCTCCATTATGTCGAACCTTGGAGAGGAGGCCACTTGGTCCGTCCAAGCCGCCGTTGTATACTCTACGGCATCTCTTAGGGTCTTGATATAAGTCCCTTTTAAATTGGAGGAGGTAACTGCCACTCGCAGTACTTCCGCCATGCGCCGTAGGACCTCCGCATTTATATCCCTCGGAGAGGACGCCTGTATGAGTGCCTTCAAGTGTTCCGGTACCTCTGGGGTCACACTCACGATCTTCCTTTTCTTACCCCAAGAGGTCACCGAGGCCACCGTGGATCTAGACCCGCAAGACTCCTCGTCTTCCGAACGGTTTCCTGCCACAGGTTCTTTCCTAGATCCCGAGTGCTCCTTCGAGTAGTCCCTGGACCTTGCTCCTTCCCTGTGTTTTCCTTTCTCCCCTACCTTCTTGGGGATACGAAAGACCTCCTTGTTGTGTCCTTCTGAGGGGGAAGAGGAGGAGGAGGAATTGTTTGACGACACTGATGGGGACGGGGACGGTGGTTTCCCCTGCCCTTTATCCCTTTCCTTCTCCTTCTCTCTACTCTCCTTCTCCCTCTTCTCCTTCTTCTTCGCTTCCGTGGCTACAGCCAACGTTTTATCTTCCATGGAGATTCCTCCTGCTGGAGTCCCCTCCATCTCTACGTCTTCACCAGTCGCATCAACGCGTATGGGGGCCTGGCAATCCACCCCCAAACGGCCATGGTCACGAGATGACGACGCAGCGGGGCCCACTTTACAACCCACGCTTGCGCCGGTACTGGGGTATCCCTCCCCTGGGGCCTCCATGCCACTGTGTATGGCGTATGTTTCGCCATTGTTTGATATTCAGGGCGGTGGCACTCGTTGCATTTCCCCGTTTTCCCCGCTTTTCGCAATTTCGGGGGCACTATTTTTTTTTCTTTTTCCACTTTCGGCTTCGACGGAGAGACCTCTCCAGGTGCCCGGCACGTCCGCACTCTTCGGCAGTCAAAAGGGAACTCCCCACTTTTTATCTGATGGAGCATTAACCATAAGGAACCTCTTGACTCAAAGGTGTTTTACGTCAATTAACGGCCTTAACGCTAAATCGAAAAGCTTCGTTTTGTGACAGTTCCTTAGGATTATAGCGACCCGCTTAATTCTATGTACACAACTAGTAGCCCGCTCGACCGTAAACTATTATAAATTATTATAATTAGTTTATTAATAATAAATGGATTAAACAGATGTTAATTAAACAGAAAACAATGGTTATTAAACATGAACTAATCGCAACAACGTATATGATTAAGACAACTAGATAATTAATTAATAACTCTCGTCAACACAAATTCAACTCTTCCTCAACAACTCTAACAATACTATCTCGACAACGCAATCCGCACTCTCTGGCTTCTCAACTCATACTGCCGTTAATTTGTTTATGTCCCATAGCAATACCTTGTCTTTTGTCTTATCGCCACCACGTACAGGCTCAGCAACCGCTTGTTTATAATTCGCATGATACCCCCCCCCCGCCAGGCCCCCCGTCCATGATACTACAATATATTTGTATATTACGCAACAAATTCAAATTTTGAAACAAGTATTACAATCAGTTTTCACCAATATTATAGCGTTGACATTTAACTAATTGCGAAACTCACTTCGTAATCATAATGCTAATCACGATACCACTTTAATGTTACCAGGTATTCTTCTGCTAGTCAGTAGAGGATGTGCAACAGTAATACTGGGTAGGAAAGATGCAAAATTGGATGTAGTGCCCCTCGATTTCGTAGTCGATACGATAATATGTACTGTATGGCATGTCACGCTACATCCTGAGCACGAAGTTAAAGTTTACAACTGCACGAGTAACGCCAACCCTGTTAGGTAAAATTTACTATGAATCTTTTTTAACTCGTGTAATTCAATTGTTACAGTATTTCAAGAAACTCAGTTTATTTAAGTAATGTGAACAATTCGTAAATAAAGTAAATAAATAAAAGTTCGCTTTCGCTCTCAATACTTCAATTTAGAAAAGTAGTGATATAACATAATATTTATCTAAATTCCATATTATTTCCCGAGATACTCGGATGAGAGTAAACTGTGCTTTAAGTATAATTGCAATGATTGCAATAATGTAAACGTTCCAATTGACAAGGTGGGGTCACTTGCAACAGCTGGTGTTGAAGTATAGCAAGGAAACGCCACTGAACGATACGCTATGGTATCCGGGTTGTCCAATGATAGCTAATAAGTATATTTTCAACGTTCTGAGTGTAGCTCCCTATGTTCTGCCTGCGTTCGTCATAGATACATTTTTAAGACTCCGGGGTAGTAAACCAATGTGAGTATTCTACCAATTCTCAAACAACGAGAACAAGCTTTCGGGGATAGCTTCTGTCTTCATCTTTAATAATAACTAAAAATAATATTTCAGATTGATGAAACTTCTAAAAAATGGCAATAAGCTGTTCACATTGCTACAATATTTCATCTTGCACGAATGGACTTTCCAAAGGGATAACTGTTCAAACTTGGCGAGGAAGGTAAAAATGTTGAACGACAGCGATATGGTCAAACTAGATTTAGAGGATATGGATTGGGATAAGTATGTCGCAATTTACCTGATGGGAATTAGGAAATTTATTCTGAAACAAGACTTTAAGTCAACAGGCCGACAACGGTTATCAAGGTGCATATAAAAGAATCTTCGTGTAAAAAAATAGAAACTAATATAAAATCATATATTTTCGGTTATTTCAGGTTGTATTGGATACATCAGATCACCAAAATATCCGGTATAATAACTTTGTTCTGGATAATATTATGTTTTCTGTACTGGCTATTTGAAAGTTTCCTTTTTCTGAAACGAAAACAATATAAATAGAATTTTACGTAGAAGGGGGTCACTATCTGTTTCACTTTGTCTTTTCATTCGTGTTATTCCTAAATAAATTCATTTATGACATTGTTTAGAAAGGATATGTGTATTTATATTCACAATAAATCAGTAACATACACAATTTCTAAACGAAGAGTTTCACGAAAATTCGAAATGCGTTTGCGTGTATTCATTAGCGTATTCCTTTTGTCGTTACGAATGTCGAATAACATACGAATGAGAGAAGGCATATTTTAACGATTTCTATTCTTTTGCAAATCATGATATGGAGGGTTTCTAACCTCATACGCCTTATTTTGTAGATTTTTGCAAAATCTACATTTGACAATGTAAACATTGTTCTGGAAAATCATTACATTTCTTTCTATATGCGAAAATCCTGTTTTTCGTGCCTCCGTACATTTTAGCAATGACATCCAACTTTTCACGAGTTTCAAAGACACACATTTTGTTTCTAATGACTTTCCGGAGCATCTCGTGTAAGAAAATGTAAAGTTCGAGCACGAACATACACAGTATGTACATATATTGGAATTGGAAGAATTACAAAAGTTTGCAATTACAAATTACAAAAATTTAAGAATATTATACAAAGTAGTAAGAACTAAACAAAGATTACAAAATTATTTACTATTCTGTAATGCATATTAAATGATTGATGCATAAGCTGAAACTTACACGGAACAGATTCTCCATGTTCTTTATGTTTCGACCGTTCACGTAGAGAGGCGATAGAGAGATAGCGCGTGAACGAAAGTCGTAGATTCCTGTTACGATTAGATAATCGACGCCACGAATTGTTCGATCTCCTTATTGCTATTAGGATAAAGCAGTGGTTCAATTGAGTATTCACTGAATCGTGTGTAACAAATATAAATTACTGTTTATTCAAATAACATGTTGAATAGAGAGATATAAATTGATAGAGTATAATTAAGTTTCGATTGGTAGAAAAAGTTACAGTGTAAAATACGCGAAGTAAGCTTAGATAGTAACGGGTCGAAAAATGTATAACGACTTCAGAGATGCTGATTGATTTAAAGTTAAAAAACCAGTCACGAGATATTGACTATTCTAAAAATAGAGAATAAGTGAAATTTAGTGACGGGGCTATGGCGGAGGTAGGCTAGTGTTGGATGAGTCTAAGAACATGAGATGAGTTGATTCGTTAAGAAAAATTTTGGCTAGGAAAGTGAGGGCAATAGACATTGCTTCTGATTGGATAACAAGAAGATTGGTGAATCAGAAATCTAGCCGCCGCCGAGAGAAAGTTGCTAGCGGAAAATACCGAACGTGAGAAAAACTGACTTTACCGTGTCTTCCCGTAGTAAACAGTAAACTTAAGGAACATTTGAAATAAAAGATGCTGGTCTGGTCTGAAGCACCTTAACAATGAAAATGTCAAGATTTATAGTGGGTCCTTAAGACTATTGAGGGTATGCATGTCTACACATCCTTATGTGTAGACATCTAGCTGCCATCTCGCTCACGAGGTGGGGCCTGGTTTCTGTAGAGAGTTTGGTAATTTTTATATCATAACCAAAAATTATTGTTAATACGATGTGCACCATCATGAATACATATATAAGGCATACAAGATAGCTAGGCACATACTTTTGGAGTATCATAACAAAAAAAAGGTCTATTACTTTTTCAGTTGTCAATAAGACATTAGCTTCACATCATATGTTCAATACGGTTCCAATTCATATTGACATTCACTTTGGCGCGTTCTCTCATAGAATCACATGTTTCAAGATCTCCAAAATTTTCTTAATCTTTTGGCAGCAGTTTTCGATTCGTTGCATCAATTGATTAAACCAAACTATTGGTTTTCTATACGCTATACCCTTTTATACACAAAACGTCTCGTAACTCTGAAATTAATGGTTTTTGGACCTATTAAAACCCGTTTGTTTGTTTTTGTAAGTACTGCCAGAGAGGAAATTTTCTATCTGATTTTATTTTAAAACCAAACATTAACCTCTTCAGAAATAATATAATTAACTATATAAAGGAAAATTGAGTGGCAAGCACTAAACAGAAAAGAAAGTCAAGAATGAAAATAAGTTTGATCTTTGGTCATAACAAATTCGAATAACCAAAAATAAGAAGGAAAAAAAGAATGTGCTGGTCAAAGGTGCTGGTGTGGAATTGCACTCCTCACGCTCACCAGTACAAAGTGCCAATTCCGTGTCCAGGTCGGTCGGGCCAGATAAATACTCGTGTCATGTCTCGCGCTCCGCAAGAGCCGTGACGTAAGCCGTGAAAGGGACACGTCATAATACATTAATAGCATGAGCCACAACACTAGTCGAATGGAATTAAAAAACAGAAAACTTACAGGAAATAAAAGACACTACACGTATAAATACATTAATATCGCAGTGATTCAATAAACCAATACACAACATGTTGCGTATTCTCAATTAAAAAGCAACTGGTTATGTCAAACCGATCGGTCGATATCGCGTACCGCGAATGAATTAACGCTCAAGGTGGAGGTGTTCGAATAGATCGAGTGTTAGAATAAATTAACACTGTATTTGCACTTGTATTAAAGTAAAGTGTGATATGAACACGGCGGTGGTAAGATCTTGTTGAGAGTAAAGTATTTCACCCGCACGGTACGATGTCTGCTGATGAACTGTCCTAGTATGTTGCTGATTTTCTCCACCAGCCGTTGGGTCTCCTCCATCCATCGCGCTTTCCCGGTTGGGGATTTTCCCGCGGCTTTTTACCTGATCTTGGAGTCATTAGGTTTACAACTCGTAATTATATAATTATACAACTCGTAAAATAAAACTCGGGGAGAACACGTAATTCAGAATTATCTAAAGAATTCCTAATTTCCGTCCGAGTCATAAGCGGACGGCCACTCAAAATTCCAAACACAACATTATTATTGAATAAATTTTAAATCTAAAAATATCGAAATAGAAAGAAGGAACAATGAGACGTTCACTGACACCGTAGCGCTTTGTACGCGCTCTCCCCACCACAATACGCAGTACAATAAACACACAATATCACACAATATTCTTACACAACGTCAACAGCGACAAACAACTAACACGCACCAAAGGATTAGATTTCGGCATTGGCAAAGGTAAACGCGTGTTCAGCAGAGTACGACTTATCATCAGTAGAAACTAATACTGCAAGAGGAACGCAGCTGCATTATCCTGCAGTATGCAGGAGTAGTAAAAAAAAAAAGGAAACGTGAATAATACTTCCACGAAAACCACATCAGCTGAAACCCTAAGAATTCTGGTAGAACATCATCAGAATAAATCACGTAGCAAAACCCCGCGCTATCATGGAATAATTCGTCATGTGACAATTAGCCCACGATAGTCTTAGTATAAATAAGGGTTGCCAGTTAGAAACAGAGCTGTTACGACCGTTCGCGGAGAGACGCGGTCGCGAGGAAAACGCGTCAGCGAGAGGCGTAAATTCTCGCTACGATTCGTGTAATCGACGCCGCGAAGTAGTCGTTCCCCGTGTTTCGATTAGGATAACCGGGGCGGTTTAATGAATTTAACACTGTGTTAACAGGTTAAAATATCGTCTATATTCAACAATTAGTCATACAATAATATGAGCGTCACAATTATTTGGCGATACGTACAATTAATGATTCGACTCGACTTCTGACAATTTTCGAATGCGACTGATTTAGATGCGACCGTACAGATAGAGTTTTCGAATACGACTGATCAGTTAGAATGTTCGATTGAGAATGACTGTCTTGGACCGATTCTTTGTCTTTCGGGGAGACAACCCCCACCACTCTAGGATCACGCCACCGCACGCGCCAGTGATCACGTAGGCCGACTTCTTCGTAAAATTAAACAGATCTCAATCGAAGTCTCTGGAACTTGCGGCCAGGCGGCAACCATACACCTGTCGATACATTGTATTGATTGATTGTATTGTATTGTATTGATAGACGGTTAGAAACATGACATTGAAGGCGTGCCGGGACAATGTGCGGACATCTGGTTGCCAACCTGCCCGCGGTAGGTGATCCGGTCGAGGAGAGTGTCACTCGACGTAACAAATAGTATTATCAAATCGTTGTATTATACGTAAAACACAATAAACCTCACTTACCACAATTAATATGTCGGGTTATCGTTAGGACTTGGGTTAGGGGCGTGTAATGAATCTTCACCTGGATTATTCATCGTTGTCACACAATCGAGGTTGCGTTTATTAACACAAGTATAGATATTATAAGATTGACAAGTGGCCGCAGTAACTAGACGCTAATGACAATGACCTTATGTTCGATATGACGAATCCACGGTCAACGGGATAACAGATATACTTTGCTCCAAAGTCTAAGTCGGGCTCGACTTACTCCTCGCGATACAAGGATTACTTGACTAATTCTTTATTGAGACGTGAATTATTCACCGATCGTACAAACACTAGGTAACTGACCAATGAGACTGCAAGAAAGGGAATGACTTTCCGTCACGATGACGCTGCAGAGGAAAATTACGATGGGGTGTGCCTAAGGACACGAAATCATCGGAATCGTCGAGGAAAGCCTCCGCTCGGAGGGTGGAGGAAATGGACGTTGCTATTAATTAGTTAATTTCTATGTTGGTGGTTAGAAAAGGATGCTACCTGCCCTTGAGAGAAAGTTCCTAGCGGGAAGCGTCAGTCATGAGAGAAGTAGATTTCTCAGATCTTCCCGTAGTAGGTGATAGATTTAGAGATTGTTAGGATAAAGACTGTTTGTCCGTTTGAAGGACCTTAGTTAACTATGTCCTAAGATTTATAGCGGGGCCTCAGTTTTATAATTAATCTATATCTCTATTAGGTAAAAGCGTTCATCCCATGACCGCAGCTACGCTCGGCGATTAGTTGTCGCCTCGAGCCCAAGCTTGTTATCGCAAATCTCGGGCAATTATAATCGGGTTAACTTATAAAGATTAAGGCATTGGGGATTTTCCAATGATTTCCACAGGGAAGGCCTGGTGTCCTTTTACCTCCGACATATATTATAACTGTATTATAATTACATTATGTCGGAGATGGAGGAATATGTTTAATATACTGAATATAAAGTAATATTTCACGTTTTATTGTACACTTCTTTTCATATTGGCCTTTAGAATGAACTTTCTTTCAAACGTTAAATATAATATAAAAGTTTTCTACTCTTTGGTAAATTTATGATTGACGTATAACTGAATAACCTTTCCACAGATGCAGAAGAAGACATTGGTGTGTTATATCAAAGAAAATATACGTCGAATCGATGGATAATCCTTTAACATATGCAAATCACGACTTTCGCGGAAGAAAATTTTGATTTCCAATTCTGTATTAATAGAAACTCAATTATAGGTTTTCGATTGTGATGATCCAAAGTCGAAAGAATCATCATCTACGCTATTAATATCCTCTGACGGTCCATAACAAACATGAAAAGGGGAAGACAAGTTGCGTAAAAAATTACTACTGCATACGTTATTGCAAGAATAATAAGAAAATTATTTTATCTGTACGTACTTGTCAACAACAATCGTTTTAAGTTCTGCATATAATTCTTGATGGTGACTCGTTTCGATGTAATTCAGCCATCGAGATTTGAATTGTGAAAGCGAGAACGCTGTAACTGCAGTTTGTTACTCTCAATCGTGGTAAAATAAAAAGATGATTCCAATCTTGCATAGAAACTCTGCAATAATCCCTTAACTAACGGCGTACAGTACTTGTATTATCTTTTATTAATGTTTTTAACTTTTTCTAAACATAAAGCCAATAGCACAATGCCACAATGTGGTCCTTTTACTCCCTAGATGATATCTAGAACTTTTGCTAGTGGTGTTAGACATTGTAGATACTCTTCGATATATTTGCATTTAGTACTTTTTATGCTAGCGTTTAAAGTTTCTCACGAATTTTACAAATTATTTGTAACGAGATTGGATAGGAGAATCCATTTTGCTATTCCCGGTTTGTTCAAAGTATGTCTTAATGTATTTTGCATAATTTCGGCAAAATTTGGACGTGCGATACATTTCCATAATGTATTACATTTGATTATAATGTTATTGTTAATTAAAAGCAATGTGTCACATTTTTCACGCATTGCCGCCATGCAATCAATTGTAATACATAAACTTAAAATATATGCACATCTAAAATGTTGTGATACACGCGGTTTGATATTCAAGGTGAAAGATGCATCGTCTTTATGGTCAGTTACATAATTTTCATTTTCATGATTCAGTGCCAAATCTCGATATTCCTGTTACAAATGCTGACGATAATTACTTAATGTATCTATCACATTAAAAAGTATCTACATGGATGCTAAACAAACGAAATGCATTTACTCTGATACCGGTATTGTTTGTAATTACTGTCTGTATCCTATTAGAACTTTAATAAAATTCTGAGTGAATATGACAAAGAATATCAGCAATCTTATTAAAACTGTATACTTTTTCGAATCTCTTACATGCCAAAACTGCTAACTGCCGCTGGAATGCAATTCAACCTGTACAATGACACCGAGGAAACTCCTTCTTCTATTAGATCAGAGATTGTCTGTAGTGCATACATACTGCATTTTTTGTAATTGTTGTTTTAACTGAGTAATCGGGTGCGGGTACATCTCACTTATTACCATTAACTATGTTTCTACGACTCATCATCTTAATTGCGTTTCTATGCTCTTTGATTCCTACATTTCCAAAAATAAGTCGAAAGCCATCGACAGTTGATAAGGCGCCATTCAATGAACAACATATTTGTGATATATATGCGTTACATCGTTCCTTTAATGGCCACTCCTTTGCTTCTTTGTTCATTGTAACTTATGAAGAGAAATGTGTAACTAAAGCAATAAACGAAATTTCCTTAATTTTATTAGATTTCTAGGTTTGTTTAAGATAATCTTTATACTCGTGAAGAATTGTACCGTCATGTTTACGCTTTCAATGTGATTTAGAACTAAACGGTGTAGATGATCCTATGAAGCCGACTTGTTGGCAAGCTGTCAACATTCAGCTAAAACAAAATTGTTATTATTTTTATTCATAGCTGTTCCTTCAGCCGATGTCACTGATTCCTCGAAAACGTTCTGACTTTCAATGTAATGGTTCATATTTAATTTCCATAAAAAAGACATTGATAAACACTATGTAATTTTGTCAAATGAATCACTGCAAATGTTTCCTATACTACTCCTTTATCATAAAATACTTTAACTCTCACAGTTCAAAATATCGACTTCTCATATTTACAAGATGTCGGTGATTCGTACTATTCCGTTGCTGATGACATATTTATGTATTACGTTGTTCTGCGTCGAATATTCAGTTAATTCAATACAAAAAGGTCAAGTATGTACATGATTATAGATAAAATATTATCAGCAGAATAGTAAGAATTTTACAAAATTCAAATGAAATGCAAGATTGGATATAATGCCTGTCGATTTCGTAGTCACCAGAATAATATGTATTGCGTAGTATTACGTCGTGCTCATGGAGTTAAAGTTCACAACTGCACGAGGAACGTTAACCCTTTTAAGTAATATTTATTACGAATTATTCTCTACTAATGTAATTCCAATGTTAGAGTATTCCAAAAGTTTCAATTTATTTAAGTAACGTGAACACTGGAATACGAATGTCCACTTTTGCTCTCAATACGTTAATTTATAAAAATACTGATATAATACAATATTTATTTAAATTATATTATTTATTACAATATTTATTTAAATAGTAGTAATCTTTACTTTAAGCGTATTTCGATTAATTGTACAAATGTAATTGTTTTAATTGGCAAAATGGGATCAGATGAAAGATACTACGGTAAAGTATAGCACAGAAATGCCACTAAACAATACGCTACGGCAACTGGGTTTTACAAATATAGCTAATAAACATATTTACAACGTCCTGATTCTAATTCCGCGTATTTTGCCTGCGTTCACATAGACAGCATATTAATTTATTATTAATTAATATTAAATATAATTAATTAATTATTATATTATATATAATTAATTAATTAATTTATTTATTAAAATAAGCTGTTCACATTGACAGCATATTTTGCCACGCACAAATGGATTTTCCAAAGAGATGACTGTTCCGAATTAGCGAGGAATGTAAAACTGTTGAACGACAGCGATATGGTCAAACTAGATTTACGGGATATGAATTGGGAGGAGTATTTTGCAATTTACCTGATGGGAATAAGAAAATTTATTCTGAAACAAGACAATAAGTCAATAACCCCACAACGGTTATCAAGGTGCGTATAAAAATATCTTCATATCAAAAAATAGGAACTAATATAAATGTATATATTTTCAATTATTTTATGTTGTTCTGGATACATAAGATCACCAAAATATCCGGTAATAATTTTACTATGAATAATATTATATGTTGTGTACTGACTATTTGAACGTTACTTTCTTTCCTTTCAACCAAAAATAATATATATAAAAAAAAATAATAATAATGTCAAGTACTAAAAAATTAGAAAGAAAGAATTCATGAAAAGATGGATCTAAGTAGGTCGCCTAGGTCTTTAGTGACATTTGGGCCTCTAAGTTGCTGGTGTGGCATTGCACTCCTCACGCCCACCTGCGCCAAATGCCAATTCGTCGTCCAGGTTGGTGGATCTGGTAAACACTGACTTACCAATGGCTAACGGAACAATGGCCATCCCAAATCCTTTCCCTATCCAATTGCCTTTTACACATTCCTATCTTTCATTTCGATGCGAGTTTCTCGGCGTAAATATTTCAGGAAGACAAATCAAGCGTAGGAATCCACCCTTCCCGAGTAAAGGAGTGGGGCGTCTTCGCGGATTAATAACCCGCCAAATTTGTGCCAGTCGCTGCTCTAATCCTACCTGAGACCCTCTTCGAACCGATCATATTGAGTGCGGAAATGCGGATGCGCTGGCAGTACGGGAACGTAATCCCGATGACTCCGAGTCATAAATACCGTACCCCATTGATCATGTCATTGACCATAGTACGAATGGCGGCACTCTATCAATATTTAATATTATAATCAACAGGTCACAAATTATTTAGCGATAAATACAATTTGTTTGTTACAGGAATTCGACTCGACTTTAGGATATCTCTCGATGTATTTTTTAGACTAAGCGACTTTAATTTTATTCGTCAGAACCTTTGGAGGCATTCAGTTTGAATCCTCAATTGTTATTGATCGTCCTTCGATTTAGTTTCTTTGTCTTCTGTGGGAGACGACACCTTCTTTGTGTAGATGAAATAACAGACCGAAGGCGAATCGACGTTTTTTGAACTCGCTGCTTCATGACAACTATGCGCTTGTCGCTACATTGTATATATTTTGCCGGTCCTCTAAGACGATCCATCTACGACACAGTAGAACCACGAGCGACGGTTAGGAATACGGCCTACAGTAAGCCTCGGGGCATAACATAAGTTAAATATGTAAATGTTACTATTTTATAGACTAATAAAATATAAAATAGAAGAATTTTATTGAAACAAATTCCTTCCTCCTGCTCTTCTACGATTTTTTAGAAAGGAATCAAATATACGAAGGAACAGAATAGGTCAAGTTACGTAAAATACATAACGCGTAAAAGATGTTCATCGGAAATATTATGCAACACGCGCAAGAGGTGTTCCTTCAAAATTCAGTCAGGCATTTAGGCAAAGATATTCCTCCGAAACGCTGTACGGCACCGGTGATATTCTTCGATAGCCTATAGTGCTAACTAGACTGTGGAAAGGACAAGAGGAAACAGTTCCATAGTACATATTTCATATGGGCCGGCGAAGTTTTTTATCACCATATAGATATCTATAAGAGATAACATATGTTATGCTACATTAACCCCCTCCCTTGCTTCTTCTCGGTCAACCTAAATTCGAGTTTAAACACGCGCTATTCGCGGTCAAAGAAATGCTACAAAAAACAAAAAATTCCATTGAAGCTCATGCAAAGTTGCGCAGAATCACGAAATATAATCTACTTGTGTCTTCAAAATCGAGGTGCATATACATTGTTTTTTCATCCAATCGTGGGGAGACGCGATCGCGTTGAAGCGCGTCAACGGGAGTCGTAAATTCCCTTTACGATTATACTAATCGACACAACGAGCAGGTCGATTCCCGTATTTCTTATGGGATAATACGGGTATTTGTTTTGTGATAAAACTGTAGTCTACAGTTATGTAATATATATATATATATACACATATACATATACATTACATATACATACATATACATTACATATATACATATACATTACATATATATATATATGTCGTGTTGGCGTTAGTGGCGTTTAATGAATCTTCACCAATGTTGTTCATGGTTGTCGCACCGATATTTATTACACAAGTATGGCTGATACAAGATTGACAATCGGACGCGGTAGCTGGACGCTAATGACAATGGCCCTAGGTTCGATAAAGCGAATCCACGGTCCACGGGATAACGAATATACTTTGCTTCGAAGTCTAAGTCGGATTCGACTCGTAGATTATTCACCGATCGTACAAGCACACTAGGCGTATAGCTAATGAGACTGCCAGAAAGGGAATGACTTTCCGTCACGACGACGCTGCAGAGGAAGACTATGATGGGATGTGCCTAAGGGCACGAGATCATCGGATTCGTCAAAGAAAGCCTCCACACGGAGGGTGAGGGAAATGGGCGTTGCTGTTAATTGGTTAATTTCTATATCGGCGGTTAGCAAAAGATGCTAACCGCCTTTGAGAGAGAGTTCCTGGCGGGAAACGTCGCACGTGAGGAAATCTGATCTCCCATATCTTTCCGCAATAGGTGACAGATTTACGGGCGGATAGAACAAAGACTGTTTGTCAATCGGAAGGACTAAGTCCTAAGATTTGTAGCGGCTCCTCAGACTATCTGAGCATAAACTGTGAATGATGCATCGGCATCTGGCGATCATCTTACTCAAAGAATGCGGTCTCTGTGTGACGAGCCGCGGAACTGTTACAATGTTTTATTGTCAAGTGTCGGTACTGCCAATTCTTTAAAGGAAAGCTATGTAACTTCATATCTCTGTTAAGCGGAACGTTCATCCCGCGACCGTGGCCACGCTTCGGCGACCGATGGTCGCCTCGAGCCCAAAGGCTCATTGTCACAAATTTCGAATGGCTGTGTTGGGTTATTTCTTAAATGTTACAGTATTGAGGCTTTTCCAAATAATTCCAACGGGGGGGACCCGGTGTCCTTTCATCTCCGACATATATATATGTCGGGTTGACGGCAGGGGCGTATAATGAATCTTCACCAGTGTTGTTCATGGTTGTCGCACAGATATTTATTACACAAGTATGGCTGATACAAGATTGACAATCGGACGCGGTAGCTGGACGCTAATGACAATGGCCCTAGGTTCGATATAGCGAATCCACGGTCAACGGGATAAAGAATATACTTTGCTTCAAAGTCTAAGTCGGACTCAACTTACTACTCGTGATACTAGGAACGCTTGATTGACTCTTAGCTAATCGGATTGCCAGAAAAGAATGACTTTCCGTCGCGACGACGCTGCAGAGGAAAACTATGATGGGGTGTGCCTAAGGGCACGAGATCATCGGATTCGTCAAAGAAAGCCTCCACTCGGAGGGTGAGGGAAATAGGCGCTGCTGTTAATTGGTCAATTTCTATGTTGGCGGTTAGAAAAGGATGCTAGCCGCCCTAGAGAGAGAGTTCCTAGCAGGCAACGTCGTACGTGACCAAATCAGGCTTTCCCATAACTTCCCGCAATAGGTGACAGATTTACAGGCTGATGGAACAAAGACTGTTTGTCAATCTGAAGGACTTTAGTTAACTAAGTCCTAAGATTTGTAACGGTTCCTCAGGTTATCTGAACATAAACTGTAAACGATGCATCGGCATCTGGCGATCATCTGGCCCAAAGAATGGGGTCTGTGTGTGGCGAGCTGCGGGGCTGTTGGAATGTCTTATTGTCAAGTGTCTCTACTGCCAATTCTTTAAAGGAAAGCTATGTTACTTTATATCTCTGTTAGGTGGAACGTTCATCCCGTGACCGTGGCTACGCTCGGCGACCGGTTGTCGCCTCGAGCCTAAATTCATTGTCTCATGTTTCGAATGACTGTGTCTGGGTTATTTCGTAGATACTACAGTATTGAGGCTTTTCCAAATAATTCCAACGGGAGGGCCCGGTGTCCTTTCATCTCCGACATATATATTACATAACTGGAATTCCAGCTCGTTCCAGGATTTGGGCCAACCGCGCAGAGAGACCGGATGCGTTCTCCATCCTCTTAGCGCCTGGGGTCTCTGGAATGGCGTCACCTATACACATTCGTCTCATTTCTCGCTATTTTTCAAACAAGGCAAACCACTGAATGGAACGATTTCAAAAACTTGTCGCATCCTTCTAAGGCGCAGCACTATTTTGAGATTTCAAACTGTTGTATCCTCGATATTCTAATTTGTAAATGTAACCGTATAGATTGCGTTAACTAGCCTATCAATACGACTGATAAATACAATTCTATGCGTCGACTTACCAGCGACGTGCAGGTACACTATCATGAGGAGGATTAAAGTTTCCTTAGATTAAATAAATATTCTCAATGTCTTGTTGATTGTTATCAGTAACAGTCAATGAATAATTTTATTGCAGTGGTACAAGCAGTACAAGTCCGAAATCGAAGCAGAAAATGTTACAATGTTTCGCTCCTCATCTTGCTTATATGTGTTTTTGACCGCACTTTTGGACTATCGTACCAAGTTAGTGTAGTTGAAAGACTGAATGTATGAATCGTTGACGATTAATAAAATGCTCAGTTTTACTTCCTGATGCTACTCAAAGACTGGCATAAAAACAATTCTCGGCTTCGCAAAGACTGCTATTCTTCTGAACTTGATATTAATTCTCGACCTATTCTTTACTCAACTTAACTGATTCTTACTAATTGAATAATTGAATTCTGAACAAATTTTTAACTGTCTGACTTTTACTGAACTCTATAATTGGATTGAATACATGAACACTTGACAAATAAAGAATTGAAGACTGGACAAATTTTTAACTAACTGGACTGAACTCTGAATTCAATAACTGAACTAAACTGACTGAACTCTCTAGAAATCTTATAAGTGAACTGCGCTTTGACGAAATTTCAAGTGAGATACTCTCTCTACAAATTTTTACTGAACTGCTCTTGTTACACCACGAGGCTCAGTATAGATCGTATTTCTAACCGTCGCTCACGGTCCTCCAGCGTCGCAGATATATCCTCTTATCTGCCGGACGAAACATACAATGTATCGACGAGCGTATGGTTGCCGCCTGGCCGCGAGTTCCAGAAACGTTGATTTCGGTCCGTTCTTTATTTTCACAAAGAAGTCGGCCTACGCGACCATCGGCGCGAGCGGTAGCGTGATCCGAGCGCGGTGGGGGTTGTCACGTAAAATAATAAAGAAAAAAAGAAATTAAAAAAGGAACTTTTATTTAAGATACACTTCCGAGCTCTAGGCGTGATTGTTCAAGACTGACTTCGATGATTTTGGGGTGAGTATTTAAATTCTTTTGTTCGTGGGAGTGGGAAAAGGCTTCGGTCATATATTTCTGAGAACGGATAGAGTGACCGGATGTTATCCGATGCTTACTTATGCTAAGGCGCTTGGAATTTCGCTATCTTATCGCTTTGTTTAGTCGGATTTTGTCTGCGATATTTCGTATGTGACATTCCCCCCTTCTTAGATTGAACTTGGTCCCTCAAGTTTTCCTCGGGAGACTTTTGTGGAATCGGACTCGGCGTGGCTTGAAAATCACAGCTGATTCCTCTTCTTCTTCGAGGTGGTATGAGTCGGTTGGGTTATGGATGTTGGATGTTGCGACCGGGGCGCTTGGTGGGGATGTGGCATTGTGGCTATTGATCACGGTTTCATTTCGACAGCAAAATAAATTAATACATAAACTATTCGGTATACATTTCTTGACGCATTTGAATACCCCCATCTTGTTTAATCCGTATATACCTATCATGCTTAATGCTATGTACCCTAATATCTGGATCGTGGTTAACCCCCAATACTGTATACTCTTGATTCTATGTTCGAAATTAAGATTTTTTATCTCGTCACCTATTTTATCGATCGTGGTCTTATACCCTTGTAAGTTATCTATTATCTTTGGTGCTCGCTCGAGTTTATCTAACAGATGAGTGAAGCTATCGTTTGTTTTGAGCGCTAGGATCTTAGTTTTGATTTCGTATTTGACTTCGTGTTTCGTCTCGCCTATACGCATGTGTTCATCTTTGTACAATAAATCGCAGGAAGTGTTGGCTCTTATAATAGAGGGCTTGTCAAGTTTTTGCAAGGTGTGTTTCGTTTGGCAAATTGTGTCTATTTCTATCGGGTTCGCCGGTATCGCAATGTAGCTGTTGCTAGTTCTGAGTGGTATAAAGCTAATGTCTTCAATCTTAAACACAGTTATTTGGCAATGTTCGATATGATTTTTGAAGTTTATTATTTCGCTGTGACAATCGGTTCTCGAGTTTCTGTCATGGATTGGTATTGTTTGCTTGCATATAGTGGTTCCGGCTCGTTCTTTACAAAGTTTGTCGAGATATTCGATATCAGTGTTTATAAATGAAAGTCCTGAAGTTAAATAGATCTGATGTTCGACTACTGGAGTCAAAAATACTCCGTTTCTCTTACTCGGGATAGGATATACCTGTAATATATTCCATTCCGTGTTAGAGACTAAAGGTACTATGATTTTAAAGAATATTTTGTCACCTATTGTGAAGATTTTAAGATCACTGATGTAGAGTATAAACTGAAAATGTTCGGTTTTGGCAGAGATTGCGGTGTTGTACGTCTGCCTGCCTATTGCTTTGGCGTAGTTTTCTATAAATTCATCGGGGTCGAGTATTTGTGGGCTAATTATTCCCTGTTTGCCTAATATTATGACGTTAAGTATCTCGTCTAATTGAAAGTGTAAAGTTTGTATCGCGGTGTCGAGTTTCATAATCATTTTAAGCATAAATCTGTCGATATTTGCCTGTTGTTGTTGTCTTAATACATCGTTATATGTTTTCTCTAGGTGATTTAGGTTTTCCGAGTTTACAATTTTCCTAATAAGTGCTGTCTGATCTGCTATTACAGTCCTGATTTTATTGTTGTTGTCGAATAGTTTATCTATGTTTTCGTTTATGAGTGTAAGATCGTCCTCGTCGAGAGTTCCGAATAGGCTTTTCGATACGGAACCTATGATGTTAAGTAAACCTCGTTTGCTTCGGGTGTGTATTAACGTTTTCAAGTGTTTTGCGAGTTGTTTCAGGTTATTGATACGAGTTTGTAAACTGTCTAACTCTTCAGCGTATTCTTTGCTGATTGCGCGTGAGTTTATTGTCGATTTATGTAATTCCATCGTGTTTATTTGCTCGTGTATGTCGCTAGTGTCTAATCCTACAATAATATTGGCAGTATCGCTATACAAATATCCTTTCCTTATGTTTTCTATGAATACAGAGTTTCCTTCTAGTGGTGTAATATTTATTTGCGCGGATATTATTCTGATAAAGAGGAGCGTCGACCTGGAAAGTAAGGTTTTAAACGATTACCGTGTATTTTCTTTATAATGTTATCAATTAAGATTTCGTAATAAGGGGTTTTGACAGAGTGGATTCTGTATGGTCCTAACCATTCAGTGTCCAATTTGTCCCTTTTGTGATCATTATGGATTAATACAAAATCTCCTTCTTTAAATACCGTTTGAATTCGAACTATCTTTCTCTTTTGGTCTCGAAGGTATCGTTTCTTACTGTTTATTAATGTTTTTCTCGCGATATCTAAATATTTATTTAACTGCTTTTGCCAGAGTGAGAACATATCATTGTAAGTTAAATTCGAAGTTTTCGCGATTGCCGATGGTAGGTTTGCGTCTCTACCGAACGTTAGTTTAAAAGGTGAAAATCCGGTACCTTCGTGTACGGCTGTATTATAACCCAAACATATGAAGTTTAATATCTCATCCCATTCTTTATCATTGTTATCATGCAGACTTGTACGGATTAAATCTTTTACTACGGCGTGTGTTCTTTCTAGAGATCCATTTGACTGAGGGTGAAAGCTAGTGGTTTTAATGTGTTTAATCTTAAATGCCTCTTCGAATTTTAACATAAGTTCACTAATGAAGTTTTGTCCCTGGTCTGTTAGAATTGTTTTGGGTACAGAAAATATGTAAATGTAGTGTTCTAAGAGTGCATTTATTATGGATTCTGTCCGTTGTGTTTTTAGTGGTACTAGGATCAAGTATTTTGTCAGTTCGTCATGTATTGAGAGTATAAATTGGTTTCCTTTCTTAGTTTTGGTCATAGGTCCTATGATGTCCATAGCAATTTTGTCGTTAGGTTGTAATGGTGTGTCAGATATTATTGGTTCTTCTTTCGGTCTAATACGCGTTAATTTCTCCTTTTGACAAGCTTCACATTTCTTTATAAACTCTTCGACTTTATTCAATAAATATGGAATTTTATATCGCTCCTTTATTCTTTGGTAGGTCTTTTGTACCCCTAAATGTCCTATCGTACCGTTATGATTTTCGT
This sequence comes from Bombus pascuorum, assembly GCF_905332965.1. NCBI lineage: Eukaryota > Metazoa > Arthropoda > Insecta > Hymenoptera > Apidae > Bombus > Bombus pascuorum. Next base: position 5,695,299 of record NC_083503.1, read on the forward strand.
GAATTATTTTCTCTATCTCTTCCTCGGTTAATTCTTGGATTAGGTCCCACGCGAAAATGACAGGGTATCGGGTATCATTGAAATATATAAGTATGAGTTTGATCTGGTTTTTTTCTAATTCTGTAAACGTATTGTCTCCTATACCTACTTTCTTGTTATTTCGTAATATGTTGTCGATTTTCCGTAACCATATTGCCTCGTCGAACTCTCCTAATTCTGTTTTAGTTAATTGATAGAAGGATTGGTCGTTAGGTTTTATTTCTAATCGCTTTGGGATTTCTGACTTCTTTTTCCATGTATTAAAATGTTGTAAGAAATCTAATGTTACTGTTCCTTCAGGGATTTCTACCTTTTGAATCGCGTGAATTCTAGATAAGCTATCTGCGACTGGGTTTTCTTTGCCTTTAACGTATTCGATCGTGTATTCGTACTCCTCTAGTTTTAGTCTCCATCGCATTAATCTAGATGACGGGTCTTTGCAATTATTCAACCATTTCAAGGCTTGATGGTCTGTTCTAATAACAAATTTTCTTCCTAACAAGTATTGTCGTAGTCGTTTCAATGCCCATACGATAGCTAATAATTCTTTTTCTGTAGTCGTATAATTTTTCTCTGGAGGGTTTAGTGTTCGAGAGATGTAGCAGCACGGGTGTCCGTCTTGTGATAGTACGGCTCCTAGTCCTTCGTTACTAGCGTCTGTCGTTAATGCGAATGTTTTAGAGAAATCTGGGTATGACAGAACAGGTGCTTGACAAAGTTTTCGTTTGAGTGTATCGAAACTGTTTTGTTGTTTGTCCGTCCAATGGAAGTTGGTGTCTTTTTTGTTTAGGTCCGTCAGGGGTTTGGCTATTTTAGAGAAGTTACGTATAAATTTCCGGTAGTATCCCACGAGTCCTAAGAATGATTTGACTTCGGTAAGGTTTCTAGGAATTTTAAAGTTCTCGACTGCTTCTATTTTCTTCGGATTGGGTTTTACTCCTTCTGACGTTACTATGTGTCCTAAATATTCGAGTTTTGGTTTTAGAAATTCACATTTATCTGGTTGGATTTTTAGTCCTAATTCTCTTAGTCTTTGTAATACTATGGCTAAGTTCTCATTATGTTTTTGAATAGTGCTTCCAAATATAATAATGTCGTCTAAATATGCAAAGCAATGTTTATTAATTAATCCGCGTAACGCTGTATCCATCATTCTTTGGAATGTGGCTGGTGCGTTTTTGAGTCCAAAAGGCATTCTGTTAAATTGGAAATGTCCTTGTGGTGTTGAGAAAGCGGTGTATTTCTTTGAGTCTTCGTCCATAGGGATTTGATGAAAACCGGATGATAGATCGAGTGCTGAGAAAAACTTCGCGTCACCTAGTTGGCTTAATATGTCTTCTATGTCGGGTAATGGGTAGGCGTCTTGGTCAGTCAGTTCGTTTAGTTTTCTAAAGTCAATAACTATTCTCCATTTCTGTTTTCCTGACGCGTCTAACTTCTTGGGAACAACCCATACTGGTGAATTGAAAGGAGAGTCTGATTCTTCTATAATGTTTTTATTTAGCATGTCTGTTATTTGTTCCTCGATTTCTCGTTTGTGGCACTCTGGTGGTCTGTATGATTTGGTGTTTATGATTTTGTCTTGTTTTAATGTGATTGTATGTTTTGTCAGATTAGTACATGGTAAAAGGTCTGTTTCTAAATTGAATACGTCGACGTAATGTATTAATATTTTCTCTATGGGTTCGCGGAGTTCGCGTTCAATATGATTTGTTCTCACTACGGTTTTAAATCTAGCAATTTGATCTAATTCTTTACTGTTATCAATGTCGTTAGAAATTTCATGGTTTGTCTCACCAGAATTGAAGAAGCATACTCGCGTTGGTTTGCCTTCGAGGTAGATGGTTCGAACTCTTTTTTCGCCTGGTTGTATCGTTTCCGGTTTCTGAAAGTACAGAATATTATTGTCAAGTTTTAATCTATCGTTGGAGATTTCATATTGATACTTCTCTAAACAAGGTAGACCTATTATTCCATCTTCTATTAAGGGAAAGTCATCCGGTACTATATAAAATTTATGTTCCTTGCCAAACAATTTAGATATAATAAATTCGTTAGTGGTATATCTGTCTTGTCCCATGGAGAACATTCGAGGTTCGTCGGTCTTGAAGGTTTGACAGTCTACCTTGTCCCTTTTCAATAGGTTGATTCCTGCTCCTGTGTCGATGAGGTGTGTCTCGTGTCCAGTCCTTGTGTTAAACCGTATTGTGAGAAGCTTGCCTGTCGTGGTGTTGACTCTTGGAATTTTCCTTGGTCTTCCGTTGTTTTGTCGTAAGTTTCCGTTTCTGTGTTGTGTGTCTCGAGATTGTGGACTGCTGGTGGTCTCGGGTGTTGGCTGGGTGTTTGAAAATTTTTACACTGATTGGAGACATGTCCGATTTGGCTGCATTTGAAGCACTTCAGTTGAGTTCTTTGGGTAAGTGGCGTTCGCTCAGCTTGCTGGAAGTTTCTTGGCATTGGTTTAGGTGTTCCTTGGAATCGGGTTTTAGCTCTCTCAATTGGTTGATATATTGTTCTTCCTAATCTTTTGTTGCGTTCGATCTCCCCTATGACTAACTCCGCCTCGAAAGCTGCATCTTGCGCTTCTTGAAGATTCTTTGGCCTTGTAGCTGATGTGCGTATCTCTATTTCGGGTTTTAAATTCAGCACGAAAATTTTGGTCGCTCGTTCGGTTTCAAGATCTATGGCGACTGCTCGGCGTACTGGATCGCGAATTTCATGTTGGAGCGCGTATATCAGTTCGTTGAGGTTGTGTCGAAACCTCTTCACATAATTGTGTACCGATTCGGTTTGTCGCGTACGTTGCAACTTATCACGAACTCCATTGGAAGTAATACTTACAGATACAAATTTTCTGAGGCTTTCAAATAGGTCCTCGTAGTTCTCGATTTCAGAGTGACGGATACTACGTTCCGCTTCTCCGATGATTCTTTGCGTCAAAATTAGTCGTAGTAATGTGCGTTTTTCTCTACATTCGGCTCGAGCTTCCCCTACCCGTTTAATGAACCCTTCTACTCCTATATCATCTTGTCCGTTGAGTATGGGGATAAAGTCTAAGCAGGTTTTTGCATTGTACATGGGGTTGTTACAACTTACTACTTCTTCTTCACTGTCCATATCGTCCGCTTCGTTAGGTTTTACAGGTGGTTGCTTTCTCTGAATATTGCTGGTATTAGACTCATCCATCGTAACAAGGGAGCCTAACTCGGTAGTACCGTCACGTCCTAAATTTATTTTAGTGATATGTTTTCCTAATAGTTCTATCTCCGCTGCACGTTTTTTGTTTTCGGTATCGGCTATTCGTTGCGTCTCTTCTATTCGTCGCGCAAGAAGTTCGAATTGCTCGAGTATGGCACGGGTTGAATTATCCATAACTTCGGTTGCAGAGGCAGTATTAACGGTTTCGATTTTATCTTTTCTCGGCGCGGACATGCTTCTATTTAAGTTCACTGAGTCCGAACTATTGTTGCTATTTGAGCTCGAAACGCTCGAAACGCTTGAGAAACTTGATTTTCTCGTACGGTAGTGTACAAATGAATCCAGATTTTCGGCTTACCGTAGTAGCTATGGCCGTTGAGGAGTCTCTGGGATGTTTCCTCTCTGGTTGGTTCCAGATTCCGAATCTTATTCGTAGGCTTGCTCTGCGCTGACCGTAGTCCTCTCGTCTAGTTTCACCGTAGTGGAACGTTGAAAGTTGCTGCAGGGCTTCGTAGTAGCAAAGATTCGCAGTGGTCCGCTGATCCTTCAATCTTCAATGATGCGCGTACGCCGAAATCGTAATTTCGTTTTCACTGAAGCGAATGGATCCTGGCAGGATCGCCAAAATGTCACGTAAAATAATAAATAAAAAAAGAAATTAAAAAAGGAACTTTTATTTAAGATACACTTCCGAGCTCTAGGCGTGATTGTTCAAGACTGACTTGGATGATTTTGGGGTGAGTATTTAAATTCTTTTGTTCGTGGGAGTGGGAAAAGGCTTCGGTCATATATTTCTGAGAACGGATAGAGTGACCGGATGTTATCCGATGCTTACTTATGATAAGGCGCTTGGAATTTCGCTATCTTATCGCTTTGTTTAGTCGGATTTTGTCTGCGATATTTCGTATGTGACAGGGTCGTCTCCCCGAGAGGACAAGGAATTTATCTAAAGGCAATCAGTCTCATACGAATATTCATACTGCAAACATCGAGAAAGATCAGAAATCGAGTCGAATCACTAACTGTATTTATCGCGAAACAACGTCTTGTGACATCTTTACAACCATTTAATTTGTTGTTAAAAATATATGCTATATTAACCTGTTAACACAGTGTTAAATTCATTAAACCGCCCCGGTTATCCTAATCGAAACACGGGGAACGACTACTTCGCGGCGTCGATTACACGAATCGTAGCGAGAATTTACGCCTCTCGCTGACGCGTTTTCCTCGCGACCGCGTCTCTCCGCGAACGGTCGTAACAGCTCTGTTTCTAACTGGCAACCCTTATTTATACTAAGACTATCGTGGGCTAATTGTCACATGACGAATTATTCCATGATAGCGCGGGGTTTTGCTACGTGATTTATTCTGATGATGTTCTACCAGAATTCTTAGGGTTTCAGCTGATGTGGTTTTCGTGGAAGTATTATTCACGTTTCCTTTTTTTTTTTACTACTCCTGCATACTGCAGGATAATGCAGCTGCGTTCCTCTTGCAGTATTAGTTTCTACTGATGATAAGTCGTACTCTGCTGAACACGCGTTTACCTTTGCCAATGCCGAAATCTAATCCTTTGGTGCGTGTTAGTTGTTTGTCGCTGTTGACGTTGTGTAAGAATATTGTGTGATATTGTGTGTTTATTGTACTGCGTATTGTGGTGGGGAGAGCGCGTACAAAGCGCTACGGTGTCAGTGAACGTCTCATTGTTCCTTCTTTCTATTTCGATATTTTTAGATTTAAAATTTATTCAATAATAATGTTGTGTTTGGAATTTTGAGTGGCCGTCCGCTTATGACTCGGACGGAAATTAGGAATTCTTTAGATAATTCTGAATTACGTGTTCTCCCCGAGTTTTATTTTACGAGTTGTATAATTATATAATTACGAGTTGTAAACCTAATGACTCCAAGATCAGGTAAAAAGCCGCGGGAAAATCCCCAACCGGGAAAGCGCGATGGATGGAGGAGACCCAACGGCTGGTGGAGAAAATCAGCAACATACTAGGACAGTTCATCAGCAGACATCGTACCGTGCGGGTGAAATACTTTACTCTCAACAAGATCTTACCACCGCCGTGTTCATATCACACTTTACTTTAATACAAGTGCAAATACAGTGTTAATTTATTCTAACACTCGATCTATTCGAACACCTCCACCTTGAGCGTTAATTCATTCGCGGTACGCGATATCGACCGATCGGTTTGACATAACCAGTTGCTTTTTAATTGAGAATACGCAACATGTTGTGTATTGGTTTATTGAATCACTGCGATATTAATGTATTTATACGTGTAGTGTCTTTTATTTCCTGTAAGTTTTCTGTTTTTTAATTCCATTCGACTAGTGTTGTGGCTCATGCTATTAATGTATTATGACGTGTCCCTTTCACGGCTTACGTCACGGCTCTTGCGGAGCGCGAGACATGACACGAGTATTTATCTGGCCCGACCGACCTGGACACGGAATTGGCACTTTGTACTGGTGAGCGTGAGGAGTGCAATTCCACACCAGCACCTTTGACCAGCACATTCTTTTTTTCCTTCTTATTTTTGGTTATTCGAATTTGTTATGACCAAAGATCAAACTTATTTTCATTCTTGACTTTCTTTTCTGTTTAGTGCTTGCCACTCAATTTTCCTTTATATAGTTAATTATATTATTTCTGAAGAGGTTAATGTTTGGTTTTAAAATAAAATCAGATAGAAAATTTCCTCTCTGGCAGTACTTACAAAAACAAACAAACGGGTTTTAATAGGTCCAAAAACCATTAATTTCAGAGTTACGAGACGTTTTGTGTATAAAAGGGTATAGCGTATAGAAAACCAATAGTTTGGTTTAATCAATTGATGCAACGAATCGAAAACTGCTGCCAAAAGATTAAGAAAATTTTGGAGATCTTGAAACATGTGATTCTATGAGAGAACGCGCCAAAGTGAATGTCAATATGAATTGGAACCGTATTGAACATATGATGTGAAGCTAATGTCTTATTGACAACTGAAAAAGTAATAGACCTTTTTTTTGTTATGATACTCCAAAAGTATGTGCCTAGCTATCTTGTATGCCTTATATATGTATTCATGATGGTGCACATCGTATTAACAATAATTTTTGGTTATGATATAAAAATTACCAAACTCTCTACAGAAACCAGGCCCCACCTCGTGAGCGAGATGGCAGCTAGATGTCTACACATAAGGATGTGTAGACATGCATACCCTCAATAGTCTTAAGGACCCACTATAAATCTTGACATTTTCATTGTTAAGGTGCTTCAGACCAGACCAGCATCTTTTATTTCAAATGTTCCTTAAGTTTACTGTTTACTACGGGAAGACACGGTAAAGTCAGTTTTTCTCACGTTCGGTATTTTCCGCTAGCAACTTTCTCTCGGCGGCGGCTAGATTTCTGATTCACCAATCTTCTTGTTATCCAATCAGAAGCAATGTCTATTGCCCTCACTTTCCTAGCCAAAATTTTTCTTAACGAATCAACTCATCTCATGTTCTTAGACTCATCCAACACTAGCCTACCTCCGCCATAGCCCCGTCACTAAATTTCACTTATTCTCTATTTTTAGAATAGTCAATATCTCGTGACTGGTTTTTTAACTTTAAATTAATCAGCATCTCTGAAGTCGTTATACATTTTTCGACCCGTTACTATCTAAGCTTACTTCGCGTATTTTACACTGTAACTTTTTCTACCAATCGAAACTTAATTATACTCTATCAATTTATATCTCTCTATTCAACATGTTATTTGAATAAACAGTAATTTATATTTGTTACACACGATTCAGTGAATACTCAATTGAACCACTGCTTTATCCTAATAGCAATAAGGAGATCGAACAATTCGTGGCGTCGATTATCTAATCGTAACAGGAATCTACGACTTTCGTTCACGCGCTATCTCTCTATCGCCTCTCTACGTGAACGGTCGAAACATAAAGAACATGGAGAATCTGTTCCGTGTAAGTTTCAGCTTATGCATCAATCATTTAATATGCATTACAGAATAGTAAATAATTTTGTAATCTTTGTTTAGTTCTTACTACTTTGTATAATATTCTTAAATTTTTGTAATTTGTAATTGCAAACTTTTGTAATTCTTCCAATTCCAATATATGTACATACTGTGTATGTTCGTGCTCGAACTTTACATTTTCTTACACGAGATGCTCCGGAAAGTCATTAGAAACAAAATGTGTGTCTTTGAAACTCGTGAAAAGTTGGATGTCATTGCTAAAATGTACGGAGGCACGAAAAACAGGATTTTCGCATATAGAAAGAAATGTAATGATTTTCCAGAACAATGTTTACATTGTCAAATGTAGATTTTGCAAAAATCTACAAAATAAGGCGTATGAGGTTAGAAACCCTCCATATCATGATTTGCAAAAGAATAGAAATCGTTAAAATATGCCTTCTCTCATTCGTATGTTATTCGACATTCGTAACGACAAAAGGAATACGCTAATGAATACACGCAAACGCATTTCGAATTTTCGTGAAACTCTTCGTTTAGAAATTGTGTATGTTACTGATTTATTGTGAATATAAATACACATATCCTTTCTAAACAATGTCATAAATGAATTTATTTAGGAATAACACGAATGAAAAGACAAAGTGAAACAGATAGTGACCCCCTTCTACGTAAAATTCTATTTATATTGTTTTCGTTTCAGAAAAAGGAAACTTTCAAATAGCCAGTACAGAAAACATAATATTATCCAGAACAAAGTTATTATACCGGATATTTTGGTGATCTGATGTATCCAATACAACCTGAAATAACCGAAAATATATGATTTTATATTAGTTTCTATTTTTTTACACGAAGATTCTTTTATATGCACCTTGATAACCGTTGTCGGCCTGTTGACTTAAAGTCTTGTTTCAGAATAAATTTCCTAATTCCCATCAGGTAAATTGCGACATACTTATCCCAATCCATATCCTCTAAATCTAGTTTGACCATATCGCTGTCGTTCAACATTTTTACCTTCCTCGCCAAGTTTGAACAGTTATCCCTTTGGAAAGTCCATTCGTGCAAGATGAAATATTGTAGCAATGTGAACAGCTTATTGCCATTTTTTAGAAGTTTCATCAATCTGAAATATTATTTTTAGTTATTATTAAAGATGAAGACAGAAGCTATCCCCGAAAGCTTGTTCTCGTTGTTTGAGAATTGGTAGAATACTCACATTGGTTTACTACCCCGGAGTCTTAAAAATGTATCTATGACGAACGCAGGCAGAACATAGGGAGCTACACTCAGAACGTTGAAAATATACTTATTAGCTATCATTGGACAACCCGGATACCATAGCGTATCGTTCAGTGGCGTTTCCTTGCTATACTTCAACACCAGCTGTTGCAAGTGACCCCACCTTGTCAATTGGAACGTTTACATTATTGCAATCATTGCAATTATACTTAAAGCACAGTTTACTCTCATCCGAGTATCTCGGGAAATAATATGGAATTTAGATAAATATTATGTTATATCACTACTTTTCTAAATTGAAGTATTGAGAGCGAAAGCGAACTTTTATTTATTTACTTTATTTACGAATTGTTCACATTACTTAAATAAACTGAGTTTCTTGAAATACTGTAACAATTGAATTACACGAGTTAAAAAAGATTCATAGTAAATTTTACCTAACAGGGTTGGCGTTACTCGTGCAGTTGTAAACTTTAACTTCGTGCTCAGGATGTAGCGTGACATGCCATGCAGTACATATTATCGTATCGACTACGAAATCGAGGGGCACTACATCCAATTTTGCATCTTTCCTACCCAGTATTACTGTTGCACATCCTCTACTGACTAGCAGAAGAATACCTGGTAACATTAAAGTGGTTTAGAAATTATTTGTGATTTTCGATTTGCAGAAATGTTGCACTAAAAAGAATTCCTTTAGTTGTGAACAACAACAAACTTGAACTATAATAATGATGATCTAGTGGAAATCCTCTCATTTAGTTTTCCACAAACCAACAGATTAACTCTACTTCTCTGAGATGTGACGAGTATTGAACAATAGCTACTGGAAACGATCTATGAAAATACTTGTTAATGCAAAAATATTCTGTATCCAACCAGGACATGGTTCTTTTAAAGAGACACCAAGTATACTTGGTCGCACTATCGCAACTGGCAGATCTTCGCACTTCCTTGCTACAATCTCCTCTGCCAAATTCTTACTAAATATGTATGTGTTTGGATAAGATTTTAAAATCCTCTTTTCTATTCGGTTGATAGACGTTTTATCAAATTTGCCACATATACCGATCACCTCTGAAGGTTTCAAGCTCGTACTGCAAAGTCAATACTAAGTGAACATATTCTTCACGATATAATTATAAATGTAATACTTCTAAACACGAAACAGAGTCCGTATATAACTTATCCTTACGTATAAACTTTTTCCTCGATCTCATGTAGATTCGCATTACTATATGCTGTGCTCACGTGCACGAAGCTAATTGGATGCCTTAGTTCGTTCCAAAGTTCTATGATACGAGCAGTACCTTTCGTATTCACATTAACAGTCACGTGCAACGGCTCGTTTAATCTCACAGTGGCCGCGGCGTGAAACACTATGTTTACTTTCTCTAACAACAGATTTCTATATTCTCGCGAAAGACCTAAATCCGGCATACTCACGTCACCTTTCACGGGATAGACTCTGCCGAAATGTGAGGGGTTCTTTGCTTTAATGCTATTATAAATCTGAAAACGAAAATTCCAGAAATGGAAATTAATCAAATGTTGTTCAACCTTTTCTGCATGTAAGTCTTCTGTTATACCTGTATTCTGATATACCTACAATTTTCTGCTGCTTCATCGATAGTAGGTTACTTCTCTTAGTAAAAGTAAATGCAAATGTGCGCACAAAGATATACACAAGCATATAAATATAAACTTATTGCGAATAAAGTCAATTTAAGTATTATTAAAATTTTGAAATTTTTTATCCACAGAAGTTTTTGAACAAATTATTTTTTTACAAATCTTCAGTATATCGATCCGAATGATTCTGTTTACACTTACTCTCGTACGTGGTAATCTATTTCGCAATATTTTAATAAATTCTATGAAAGATATATCTGAGCGACTTAAGGGGTAAAAAAACTTGAGGGGTGATTCTTGAAGCTAAAATGGGATGAAAATCAAAAACAAAAGTATTGAGTTTTCGGCTTTATTTTTTAGTTATTGACAATTTAAAATCAGCCGAAATGTCACTCTGCGAAAGCAAATCTAATTCCATGAACGAAAGTAGGTTGGCCCAAACAGCGGGCTGTTTCAGTGATCAATAAATCGAATGACCATTATGGAATGACCATAAATGATCATTATGGATTAATACAAAATCTCCTTCTTTAAATACCATTTGAATTCGAACTATCTTTCTTTTCTGGTCTCGAAGGTATCGTTTCTTGCTATTTATTAATGTTTTTCTCGCGATATCTAAATATTTATTTAATTGTTTTTGCCAGAGTGAAAACATATCATTGTAAGTTAAATTCGAAGTTTTCGCGATTGCTGATGGTAGGTTTGCGTCTCTACGGAATATTAGCTTAAAAGATCCGGTACCTTCGTGTACGGCCGTATTATAACCCAAACATATGAAGTTTAATATCTCATCCCATTCTTTATCATAATTATCATGCAGACCTGTACAGATTAGATATTTTACTACGGCATGTGTTCTTTCTAGAGATCCATTTGACAAAGGGTGGAAGCTAGTGGTTTTAATGTGTTTAATCTTAAATGCCTCTTCGAATTTTAACATGAGTTCGCTAATGAAGTTTTGTCCTTGGTCTGTTAGAATTGTTTTGGGTGCAGAAAATATGTAAATGTAGTGTTCTAAGAGTGCATTTATTATGGATTCTATCCGTTGTGTTTTTAGTGGTACTAGGATCAAATATTTTGTCAGTTCGTCATGTATTGAGAGTATAAATTGATTTCCTTTCCTAGTTTTGGTCATAGGTCCTATGATGTCCATAGCAATTTTGTCGTTAGGTTGTAATGGTGTGTCAGATATTATTGGTTCTTCTTTTGGTCTGATCCGCATTAATTTCTCCTTTTGACAAACTTCACATCTCTTTATAAACTCTTCGACTTTATTTAATAATTATGGAATATTATATCGTTCTTTTATTCTTTGGTATGTTTTTTGTATCCCTAAATGTCCTTTCCTTTTTTTTTTGTCGTGGAAGAAATCCGCACGGACACCCGGCGCTTCTAGGCAGAAGAGTGGCGTGGTAGTGTCGGACTCCAACCGACTAAAACCTCCACGATGACCGTCCCTATTGCGACCGAGGGGTGCACGGGAACCGCTGTGGCGACAAACCGGGCCCCCCGCGCACAACATTCTGACCGTACTTCGTCTCGCCCTCGCCCAGGGGCCATCCAGATCCCCAACCGGACTGCTTGGTGGCTCCCGGATGCTGAAAGGTCCAGCACCTAATTTCAATCCTCTTCGGAGATCGCGGCAACTCTCGCGCGCCTCATGTAGGCGCGTCCACGAGCACCGCCGCGCCCTTGTCGGCCAATCCTCTCGGGATGGGAAGCCCGCTCCCTCACCCGCTTCGCCGTCTCCTTTCGCAGCATAACTAGCTCGCAGAAGGAGGCTACGGCCTTCCTGCTCCTTTCGCTCGTCAGCAGCGCTAAAAAAATCACCGGCGGCGAGAGGTCGAACCCTATTTCCCCGATGAGAGAGTGCCGCGGCGCTGCCCACACCGGGCAATGTTCCAGTGTGTACTACGCCGACTCCACACTTGCGTCGCAGTGATGGCAACGCGCGGTCGCCTCCTTTCCGATTCGGCGTAAATACTCGCCGAAGCATCCATGTCCCGTGAGCATCCCTAAATGTCCTATTGTACCGTTATGATTTTCCTGAATTATTTTCTCTATCTCTTCCTCGGTTAATTCTTGGATTGGGTCCCATGCGAAAGTGACGGGGTATCGGGTATCATTGAAATATGGAAGCATAAGTTTGATCTGGTTCTTTTCTAATTCTGCAAACGTATTGTCTCCTATACCTACTATCTTGTTATTTCGTAATATGTTGTCGATTTTCCGTAACCACATTGCCTCATCGAACTCTGCTAATTGTGTTTTAGTTAATTGATAGAAAGATTGATCGTTAGGTTTTATTTCTAATCGTTTTGGGACTTCTGATTTCTTTTGCCATTTCGTAAAATGTTGTAAGAAATCTAAGACTACTGTTCATTCAGGGGTTTCTACTTTTTGAATCGCATGAATTCTAGATAAGCTATCTGCAACCGGGTCTTATTTGCCTTTACCGTATTCGATTGTGTATTCGTCCTCTTCTAACTTTAGTCTCCATCGCATTAATCTAGACGACGGGTCTTTGCAATTATTCAACCATTTCAAGGCTTGATGGTCTGTTCTAATAACAAATTTTCTTCCTAACAAGTATTGTCGTAGTCGTTTCAATGCCCATACGATAGCTAATAATCCTTTTTCTATAGACGTATAATTTTTCTCTGGAGGGTTTAGCGTTCGAGGGATGTAACGGAACGGGTGTCTGTCTTGTGATAATACAGCTGCTGGTCCTTCATTACTAGCGTCTGTCGTTAATATTAATGTTTTAGAGAAATCTGGGTATGACAAAACAGGTGCTTGACAAAGTTTTTGTTTGAATGTGTCGAAACTGTTCTGTTGTTTGTTCGTCCAGTGGAAGTTAGTGTCTTTTTTGTTTAGGTCCGTCAGGGGTTTGGCTATTCTAGAGAAGTTACGTATAAATTTCCGGTAGTATCCCACGAGTCCTAATAATGATTTGACTTCGGTAAGGTTTCTAGGAATTTTAAAATTTTCGGCTGCTTCTGTTTTCTTCGGATTAGGTTTTACTCCTTCTGATGTTACTATGTGTCCTAAATATTCGAGTTCTGGTTTTAGCAATTCACATTTATCTGGTTGGATTTTTAGTCCTAATTCTTTTAGTCTTTGTAATACTATGGCTAAATTTTCATTATGTTTTTGAATAGTGCTCGCAAATATAATAATCTCGTCTAAATATACAAAGCAATGTTTATTAATTAATCCGCGTAATGCTGTATCCATAATTCTTTGGAATGTTGCTGCTGCGTTTTAGAGTCTAGAAGGCATTCTGTTAAATTGGAAATGACCTTGCGACTGTCCTAGGACCCATATTATACACACTATACACGGGCAACATACCAACAACTACCAATAGCTAAATATTGACATTCGCGGACGACACAGCCGTACTAGTCAGGCACACTAACCCTGTAACAGCAGCCACAATACCACAAAAACACATCACAAAAATAGAAAAGTGGCTACAAGACTAACAAATTAAAGCTAACCCTAACAAATGCAACCACATCACATTCACACTGAGAAAACAGATAACACCAAACATCTTCCTGAACGGCACGCAAATAACACAAACAAGGCAAGTCAAATACCTTGGACTTCACATAGATACACATTTCACATGGAAACAACATATCAAATCAATAATAGGCAAAATACGGACAGCAAGAAGACAAATGCACTTGCTAACAAGCCAACAATCCAAACTAAGCACAGAAAACAAACTAAAAATATACAAAATAATCATAAAACCAATCTGGACATACGGAATTCCACTATGGGGAACAGCAGCAAGGTGCCATGTAACAAAAATTGAAAAAATGCAAGCCAGAATCCGTAGAACGATAGTAAACGCCCCATGGAACGTTAGATACGAGGACATTCGGAAAGACCTGGGAATACCAACGGTCAAGGAGGAGATTACCAGACTCGCAAGAAGGTGCAGAGAAAGAACAAAAACACACCCGAACAAGCTGGCAGCGGAAACGAACAACACAATAAACATCGCAAGAAGACTAAAGAGGAAACACCCAATAGACCTCATAAAAGATATAACCTAGCAAACACGAAGATGGCACCCCGCTGGGGGTGGCCACCCACATGCTATATTTTTATTCTTATTTTTTGTTCTTCATAACTAAGATATAATACTTTATCAATTGTCCTTCAGGACAAATTGTAAAAAAACCAAAATAAACTAAAAAAAAAAAAAACAAAATATAGATAGTTTATAAAATTTTCTGACAAAGAGAGGTTATTGTATGATGTATTAAATCCATATACTAAGATTAATCTTTCGAAAGCGAAGGTAATCGAACCTAAGAACTATGCACTAAATTTGAAACGTATGCGATGTATTGAAAGTTTTAAAAGTTTCTTTCAAGTTTCAGATATTTAATCTAAATTAGAGATACATTAGTAAAACATGAAATGAAATATATGTATTTACATTATAATTTTTAAACATTCGTATTTTTAAACATCATGAAGTAAATTTCTAAATAACTAAGAATATGCTGCTTCTTATTAAATAATTACGAATTGTTTGTAAATAGCGAGAAGCTATTAAGTGATGGTTGACAAGTTGTGTCGATATATCATAAGTTGACGAAATATATTAGTAATAATATAACAAAGCAAATTCTTCACCGCGCGAAAAATTCTTATTTCGAGAGAAATTCTTTCGAATTGGAATTGTTGTAACGAATGCAGCTGCATTTATAACATGCTACATAAGTTTACTCTCTTATATACTAAGCTATTTGATTAATTCTAAGTATATAAGGAATTACAAAAAGCTTTTAAAATCGTATATTTATCATTGTACTATTGATTTTCTTACCATTTCAAAATGTACAATTTTGAGAATAATTACTATATCTTTGTTCTTAAATAATGGAGCAACTAGCAAAAAAGAAAAAAGAAAAAAAGAGAAAAAATGACGAAAAGGCGAAGACACGATGCAGAATATTCATGACGTGCACGTGACTCATCTACATGTTGCAGTTTTGTTGTATATTTCACAAACGAAATGACTGTTTCTCGTGGGAGATAAGAGCAATACGAAATGTGGCCTCTAGCATTTAGCAAACAAAAAAGGACAAAACTGTTCGCTTTTCTTCTAGTTTCTTCTTTTTCAATAGAGGTGAAAGTAGAAAAGACGTATATCTACAGAATTTATTTAATCTCCATTACACATTCTGTCGATTGATTATTTTCATCTGGATCAATTGAATTACTTAATAAATTCTTCTTGTTTACAAGCATAGCTAATAAAGATCTGAATAGTCTAACATAGCTTATTTTCATTCTTTTTCTTAGCTCTAACGCTTTGTTTAAATCTTTCTCACCAAACCTTATAAATTTAAAATTATTGACACACTGTAATTTATTCTTCCAATTCATTAACATTTCACATTGAGTTGTAATTACAATTGTTGAAAATTGTGTATCTTTGGAGCTGAAATAATGTTATAGGAACACTGAATATACACAGAGGATTAATATTAAAATAATAATATATTTATTTCATGGACGATTTCTCATATATTCATCGATACACACTTGCACGCGTCTCAGCACTTTCTTCTATACTCGACTGTTAACCGACTCTTCCAGATGCTGCTGAACTACTGCCAATCGTCTTTTGTTCTAACAAAGGCCTGGACGCCCTCTGACGCTTACACACATATTCATCCATACACTGATATTCATATACAAGTATCTCTAATACGCATTTAACCCAGTCCAGCACAGAAAATTATACATATCTCCATAACAATATCAGGAATTTCTGAAAAATAAGGGAGGGTTTGTATATCAGCATATATTGAAAATAAATTTGGCTCTAATTCTTTACCTATTCCACATTTATCATATTCTCCTAGTTCTCTCTACTTGATTATTCTAATTATATGTTCCTTGCTGGCATGCTGTCTACCCCTGTTGCTACCTATAGATCTTTTAATAGTAATTTGTTCCATCTCTTCATTCTTCCTTGCTACGTACGTTTGGATCAAATATAGAACTATAACTAATCACATCTTTAATGTGCAATCTCTGTATTATCATGTACATATATCTTTGTTTTACCTCCGTTTCTAACAAACTTGCAGTTAACTCTGGAGTATAGGGACACACACCTGGAATCATATTATTTCTGATCCACGATATTTTCTCTCCTTTTGAATTCTTTTTTATCAAGCAGGACATTTTTGCTTTCTATTTGATATTATGAAACAAAACACATTGTCCATTTCCTTCTTCGGTACACAAAAGTATTATATAATCATATAAAATAAATGAAATGTACATAACAAAATCACATAATTTAATAATAATTCTATTTACTTTTTAGCTTTTTTCGTAATAGCGATAGACTTTCTGCTATTTGGATGTGTCATTTTCTTTGGCTTTAGGAACTCTTTTCACATGCAGTAGCCTATAAGAAACAACAACACATTCAAATAGTTTTTCTAAGATAATCTATTTTGTATACGTATAAATTAGTAAAAATATTACCATGGCTATGAATTGTTGGGTTGACAACTAAGTGACTGCGGATTTTGTTATTAGGTGGTAATGACGATTCCGATTATCCTAACCTTCAAAACTCCAACTCAGGCGACGTCTATCGAGAGTAAAAGTAATATCGAAGTATACCTTACCATGATATTTCCGTGTCAACAAACTTCAAAATTTGTCTCTTCTGTTTTACGATATTCTTAGCTATTTTCTTTTTAATCTTATAATGATAACCTATTTTAAAATGTGTAATCTTAGATAAATGTATATTAGTAAAATTTCATATGAAGAAAGTTTTTGGAAATCTGTACCATATTCAACGACCAGAAAACGAAGGCTTGACGGAAATCGACAACAATGAAAATAAAAGTCTTTATCGTAATACTGTTTTTATTGATTTTGACGTCAGATCAAACGGATTTTGGCAGAAAACGATTCGTCAAATGTCAAACAGGCAACGAGCAAACTTTAAGTAAAAACGAACAGAATTCAACATCCGATTATTATTATTACTGTGATCCAACAGAGTTTGGAGTAATACAAAAGGTTCCGTATTTGCGTATTCTCTGCGATTTCTTGCGATTCTTGCAATTTCTCTTCTTTTTATCGGTCTCAATTATCATATTTCTCTTTATTCGCGTATTTTCTAAACTCGAATATAGATTTTTTACGATTATTTATTTTGTTCACGACATAACTTAACGAATTCTTTGAGAACTTCGCAAGGGAATGCAGATATAAATGATATTTAAAATGTTTATAGCAGCTCTGAAATAAAGAAAAGCGATATGAATTTGAAATGATGGATCATTTCAATGATTTTATTATTTCTATTTTAGAAATAACACAGCGGAACTTTATAATTTTTAAATCTCTTTGATCTTATATATCTTTCAACATCTATTTTTCTTTATTCATATCTGCATGTTGCCTTAATTGCTTTCTTATTTCCGCGCGGAGGGGAGAATGCTATTACCCATGCCCAGTAATCCGTATCACTGGGTTATGTGAGACTCGGCAGGTCGTACGCCATATCCACTAAAAAGCCCTCCTCTATACATACCTCTTATGGTACAAGTACCAACCCCGGATCCGTCTTTCGGTATTACTTCAGGGTTGGCCTTAGGTATGTACCCCTCATTTAATCTACCTCTTCTCACGCAGGGTTTCTTCTCTTTTCAACGTTCCTTTCCTGTACTTGTCTCTCTTGCATGATTTTCGTACATAATCCCTGGAACCTCGTCCAATTCTCTACCTTCCTGGACACTACCTCGATTAAATTCTCGATTGACAATGGTGTGCCAACGTAATTCTCTAATTCTGTTCTCTCGTATATCCACCTAGGGCAATGGATACTCGTATACTCAACGTATACTCCGCATCATCTCCTTCGGTATCACAGTTTGAACTTAGTTAAACTAGTTAAATTAGAAATTATTTATTGTTAGTACCGATAGACTTTTATTTATTTCGATCACTGTAAAATGCTATAAGACATTAAAATGTTAATAGTCTTTGAAAACATAATTTTAGAAAAAAGTAGTTCGTATATTATTCATTAATGAATACGATAAAGTATTTACATATTAGGATTTTCAAGGTTACATGCATATGTCCACATGGTATTATTTATGGAATAGCGTAATTCATAATGATAGAATTTACAATTACTAACTAACTGTTGCTTTCTTGGTAGAAGTGTTAGACTGTGATAAGAAATATCTATAAAATATTAGAATACAAAGCATCAAATTATTATTGAAGGACTTTTTGAGGTTAAGAAATATACACGCACATTGGCGAATAGAATAGAAAGGACTATACAACTAATATATGAATTTAAGTGATTACGAATTTTCAACTTATATTCAAATATTTATCTCTCCGTCACGGTGATGCTGCAAAGGAAAACTATGATGTCTCGGGGCATGAAATCATAGGATTCGTCGAGGACAACCCTTGTTCGGAAAATGGGGGAAATGGACGTTACTGTTAATTGGTTAATTCCTACGTTGGTGGTTAGAAAAAAGTTGGTGGTTAGAGAAAAGCAGATTTCCCGTATCTTCCGTAGTAGGTGATAGATTTAAGGACTGTTAGGATAAAGACTGTTTTTTCGCTTGAAGGACCTTAGTTAACTAAATCCTAAGATTTATAGCGGGTCCTCAGGCTAGCTGAACATGTACTGTGGAGATACATCGACATCTGGTAATCATCTTTCCCGAAGAATAGGGTCTGTGTATGGCGAGCCACATGGCAGAAACCATTGGAATGTTTATTGTCGAGTGTAGCTACAATTATTTCTTTTTTAAGTAGAGCTATAGAATTATTCTATGCCTCCATTAGATAAACACGTTCATCCTGTGACCGCGGCTACATACAGCGACTAGCTGTCGCCTCGAGCCCAAGCTCATTATTGCAAATCTCGGACAATTATAATCGGGTTGCTTACAAGATTAAAGTGTTACGGATATTTTTAAGAATTCTGAAGAGAAGGCCCAGTGTACCTTCATCTCCGACACGGCCATCCTGACTATCACACGCCCTCGGGTGTATCTAAAATATTGGGCTTTCCTAACATTAGACTCCATATAATTGACGTTATTTACAATTTAACTAAATGTCCTAAGAAACCAAGGGTCCAGTTCAACAACAAAAATTTTGATCGGAATTTGATAATAAAATAAAAGAAACCAAAAATCAGTAACATTATGATTAGTATTCAAAGTACTAGTTGCATTCTGTGAAATACCAGTCCGATCGTAATGACACGATGGACTATTTTCGATTTCGCACCCAAATTAATCTCGTATGCACGACCACGCGGAGCTTCTTTCCACGGTCTTACTGAGCTTCGTTACATTACCGCTCCGAACACATGTGAACTACATCACACGGTCTCACTAAGCTTCATTACATTATCGCCCCGAACACATGTGAACTGCATCACACGGTCTCACTGAGCTTCGTTACATTGTCGCCCCGAACACGTGTGAACTGCATCCGCCAAATGGTCATTGTGCTAATGATCTTCCGAGATCAGGGTACTCATATCGTTATGGTCACTGTCCTCTCCATCATTACAGACATCCAAATCAGCAGGAATACAACTATCTGGCATTTACCTCAATCTATCATGACTGTATTTATGTGATCGTTTACCATCTAATGTTTTTAAAGTATACCTATCTCTTTCCAAAATCTCTGCTATTATAAATGGACCCTTAAATTTTAAATGTAATTTAGTTTGATTTCTTTTCTCGTTTCCGCGCAATACAAAATCACCAAGATTGAATCTAACTACTTTAGCTTTCGTCTTGTCAACTGTATTTTTATCACACCTAGCGCTAATCTCAATGTTCTGTATAGCCTGCTTTCCTACATCGGAGATACATACTTCTCTTTCTTCAATATTTTCGGGTAGTAATAAACCGTAGGGTCTTGCTGTTTTACCGATTAGTAATTCTAACGGATTCGATTTCGTCACACGATTGGTGGTGCAACTCAAAGCCAACTGTATTTCGCCATTCTTTCCAACCAGTAATACTCGTACAGCTTCTGAAGCGTTTCGTCCCAACCTAAGTGCATGTATGTGATTAACGACGGACCACCTAAAATCTCTTGGTACGATGGGCAGGCAGAGGGTTCTGCCTCTCCTTTGTATTCTACGGTAAAGGGTACCGGATCGTAGTTCATATGTACTCGCAATGTCTTCCGCGAGCTCGTCGTTTTCCAATTTGTTGGCGATTTCAGAGATTTGGCGGACGCGACGTTGTTCCGCTAGTAGCAAATCTTCTGAGATTTCGGCCAGATTAATTTCCTTTTCTTTGATTTTATTCGTTGGGGTACGGTCGATGTCTACGGGGTTAAGTGAAAAGAAATCTATGTGGGTCATTCGTTTACCTTCTCGGTACATAATGTCGAAAGTAAAAGTTTGCAAGTAAGCCCACCACCTATAAATCCTATCACTTAGATTTACTTTATTGCGGGCTGCCTTCAACGAATTACAATCAGTGACAACGAGAAATTCCCGTCCATGTAGATAGTGGCGAAAATGTTTAACAGTGTTTACAACTGTCGGCGTGTCTAGTACATACGAATGATACCTGGTTTCCACGGGGCTAGATTTCTTACTATAATACTCTATTATCCGGTTTTTGCCGTCAAACTTATGCATTAAAATAGCCCCATATACACCCGAACTAGCGTCAGTATGTAATTCTATCGGATAATTCGGGTCGAATATTATTAACACCAGCACATCAGTTAGGACGGAAATTATTTTTTGCCTTATAATTTCGTGTCTATCTGTCGAAGTTAAATTTTTGTTACCGGAGGTAAGTGCATACAATGGTTTCATTACCTGTGAAAATCTAGGGACTAATTTTTGAAAATAGGAAGCTAAACCTATGAACTGTCTCAGTTGGGCGACGGTCGTTGGCGCAGGTAAAGTACTCAAGGCTCGTACCCGGGTTGGAGCGAACTTCTCCGTTATGAATTACGTACCCAAGATAAAGTATCGATGTCTTAAGAAAAGAACATTTCGAGAAATTGAAGGAGAACCCGGCGTTTACAAGGGTACTTGGTACGATGTGCAGTCTCTCTAGAGCCTAGTCTACCGATTCAGCGATAATTAGGACGTCATCCAGGTAGACAACGGCGTACGAGTGAGCGAGGTCGCCCAAGGCATTGAGAATAGCCCTCTGGAAAACGGACGGTGCATTTTTCAATCCGAACGGCATCGTTATGTACTAGTATTGCCCGTCAGGGGTGACAAACGCTGTATATTCCGTAGAATCGGGATGAATGGGGATTTGATGAAACACGCTGGCCATGTCCAAGCTAATGAAGTATCTCGCCTTTTGCAACCTCGCGATTTGGTCCGCAATAAGAGGTAGGGGATGTCGATCCGCGACCGTATTTTTATTTAGCTCTCGAAAGTCTACGCACAACCTATCCGAGGCGTCCTTCTTCTTTACGAGTAACATAGGGCTCGCGAACGGTGAGCTACTAGGCCTTATGATTTCTGCCCTAATTAATTTGCTTATTCGCTCACGTACTATGCTTCGCTTTTCCTCGCTAAGTCACGCAGGAATCCCGTAATAAGCGAACCTTTAAATTTTTGGAGAATAAAAAACAATCGGTTTTTATCATAACCGAGTACCTCATTAATATCGATTTAATGTCGACTTCATTAATATCGATCTTATTATTACAAACATTGATAGCTTTTGTTCTACAAATAGTGAGGCTATCTTGGATAATATTTATGTCAAAACCTAGGCTTAAAATGTAATCATGATGTCATAATTTAAATAGCTGTCAGCAAGGATATGGAAAATTATCTCCAATCGAAAATCGTTAATACGTACTATGGGCGAAATTTGAGACGTACAGTTAATACGAGTGTTTCCTATCCCTCGCATCAATACTACGTCGGTCATTCTTTTGCTGGAAAATTTCGAGGCTATGAACTCGCCGATTAGCGAACATTCGGCTCCAGAATCGAAATAAAACGAGAACGACTCACCAAAATGGCTTAATTTACCAGTTGGAGACTCCACCACGCAGGAGTCGACACGACGTTCGTTATCAGAATCACGGTATGTTTTCCGCAATAACGGGAAGTTACGCGCGATATGGCCCTCCTCGCGATACTTGAAGCAGGACACTTTGGACGATACAGCTGGTCGGATTCTCTCCGAACGTCGTGCATTCTCCTGTCTCTCATTCTTCATTCTCGTCCGGTACACCGCTATTTTATGTCCGAGGACATCACAGTAACGACACTTATTCCGAGAGTCAGGTAGCTTCTGTCGTTTAACTTTGGGGCCCGCTGATGGATCTCCTGACGAAGGCGCTAGCCTCTTCCTTTGCTCTATCGGCTGATTTATTTGGCTTATGATTGCCATGAGATGCTCAATAGTTACAAACGTAAATGATCCAACTTCTCATGTCGAGTTGGCGTTAGAACTTCACATAGGTGCGCGTAATGAATTTTTGGCTGGGTTAGTCATCACAATCGAGGTACCGTTTATTATCACAGGTATAGATAGACCAAGATCAACAAGTGGCTGCGGTAACTAGACGCTAATGACAATGACCTTACGTTCGACATGACGAATCCACGGTCAACGGGATAACAGATACACTTTGCCCCAAAGTCTAAATCGGACTCGAGCTTTGGGGATTGCTTCGACGCAGAAGATAGCGTTCTCTATATTTTGCATGAAAAATGGTGCAACTTGAGCGTCTAAACGTCGAAATACCTCCAAAGAGAAGGAAATTGCAATAATTTTTCGTCAAAATCGACGAAAGATCGCGCTTTGCGAGTTCCTGGGATTGTTTCGAAGCTGAAGTTAGTGTAAAATATATTCGGCATGTACAGTGTAGTAAATGAGCGTTCAAACGTCGAAACATCTCCAACGGGATGGAAATTACAGCGATTTTTGGCCAAAAGCGACTATAAAGATCGCGTTATGCCAGCGCCACGGCTTGTTTCGAAGATGGACGTGGCGAGCACCGTATTCGGCGCGTCAAAGGGAGTAAAATGAGCGTTTAAACGTCGTAATATCTCCAGCGGGAAGGAAGTTACAGTCAATTTTCGTTTTAAATCGACGAAAGATCGCGCTTTGCGAGCGCCAGGGCTTGTTTAGTCGATGGATTTGGCGTGCACTGTATACGGCGTGTAAAATGGAGTTTAATGGGCGTTTAAACGCTGTAATATCTCCAATGGGAAAGAAATGACATTCATTTTTCGTTCTAAAGAGACGAAAAACCGCGTTTTGCGAGCGCCAGTGATCGTTTCTACGATGGATGAGTCCTGCACTGTATTCGGAATGTAAAATGGTGTAAACTGAGCGTTTAAACGCCGAAATATCTCCAGGGGGAAGTAAATTACAGCGACTTTTCGACACATTCGAGGAAGGATCGCGTTTTGAGAGCGCTAGGGCTAGTTTCTACGATAGATGTGGCGCACAATATATTCGGCGTGTCAAATGGAGTGAAATGAGCGCTCAAACGTCGAAATATCTTGAACGGGAAGGTAGTTACAGCGATTTTGCGCCAAAATTGACGGAAGATCGCGTTTTGCGAGCGCTAGGGCTTGTTTCGGCGATGTATGTAGCGCGCAATGTATTCGGCGCGTCAAATGGAGTGAAATGAGCGCTCAAACGTCGAAATATCATGAACGGGAAGGTAGTTACAGCGATTTTTCGCCACAATCGACGAAGGATCGCGTTTTGCTAGCGCCAGGGCTTATTTCGACGATGCATGTGGCGAGCACAGTATTGGGCTCGTAAAATGGAGTGAAATGAGCGTACATACGTCGAACTATCACCAACGGGAAGGTAGTTACAGCGATTTTGCGCCAAAATTGACAAAAGATCGCGTGTTGCGAGTGCCTGGGCTTGTATCGACGATGCATGTGGAGTGCAATGTATTCGGCATGTCAAATGGATTAAAATGAGCCTTTAA
Organism: Bombus pascuorum; assembly: GCF_905332965.1. Taxonomy (NCBI): domain Eukaryota; kingdom Metazoa; phylum Arthropoda; class Insecta; order Hymenoptera; family Apidae; genus Bombus; species Bombus pascuorum. The sequence goes on from NC_083503.1 coordinate 5,719,421, forward strand.
ACGTCGGAATATATCCAGCGGGAAGGAAATTAAAGCGACTTTATGCAAAAATCGACGAAAGATCGCGACTTGCGAGCGCCAGGGCTTGTGTCGTTGACAGATGTGGCCCGCAGTGTATTCGGCGTGTCAAATACAGCGAAGTGAGCGCTCAAACGTCGAAATATCTTGAACGGGAAGGTAGTTACAGCGATTTTTCGTCACAATCGACGAAGGATCGCGTTTTGCTAGCGCCAGGGCTTATTTCGACGATGCATGTGGCGTGTATTGTATTCGGCGTGTAAAATGGAGTTAAATGAGCGTTTAAAGATCGAAATATCTCGAACGGGAAGGAAATTACATTCAACTGTCGTTCCAAATCTACGAAAGATCGCGCTTTGCGAGCGCCAGGGCTTGATTCCAAGATGGATGCGGCGAGCACTGAATACGGCGTGTAAAATGCAGTTTAATAGGCATTTAAACGTCGAAATATCTACAGCGGGAAAGAAATAACAGTCAATTCACGTTCTAAATCGAGGAAATATCGCGCTTTGCGAGCGCCAGGGCTTGTTTCGACGTTGGATCTGTCGTGCACTGTATTCGGCATGTCAAATGGATTAAAATGAGCCTTTAAACGTCGGAATATATCCAGCGGGAAGGAAATTACAGCGACTTTATGCAAAAATCTACGAAAGATCGCGCTTTGCGAGCGCCAGGGCTTGTTTAGTCGATGGATTTGGCGTGCACTGTATACGGCGTGTAAAATGGAGTTTAATGGGCGTTTAAACGCTGTAATATCTCCAATGGGAAAGAAATGACATTCATTTTTCGTTCTAAAGAGACGAAAAACCGCGTTTTGCGAGCGCCAGTGATCGTTTCTACGATGGATGTGTCCTGCACTGTATTCGGAATGTAAAATGGTGTAAACTGAGCGTTTAAACGCCGAAATATCTCCAGGGGGAAGTAAATTACAGCGACTTTTCGACACATTCGAGGAAGGATCGCGTTTTGAGAGCGCTAGGGCTAGTTTCTACGATAGATGTGGCGCACAATATATTCGGCGTGTCAAATGGAGTGAAATGAGCGCTCAAACGTCGAAATATCTTGAACGGGAAGGTAGTTACAGCGATTTTGCGCCAAAATTGACGGAAGATCGCGTTTTGCGAGCGCTAGGGCTTGTTTCGGCGATGTATGTAGCGCGCAATGTATTCGGCGCGTCAAATGGAGTGAAGTGAGCGCTCAAACGTCGAAATATCTTGAACGGGAAGGTAGTTACAGCGATTTTTCGTCACAATCGACGAAGGATCGCGTTTTGCTAGCGCCAGGGCTTATTTCGATGATGCATGTGGCGTGTATTGTATTCGGCGTGTAAAATGGAGTTAAATGAGCGTTTAAAGATCGAAATATCTCGAACGGGAAGGAAATTACATTCAACTGTCGTTCCAAATCTACGAAAGATCGCGCTTTGCGAGCGCCAGGGCTTGATTCCAAGATGGATGCGGCGTGCACTGAATACGGCGTGTAAAATACAGTTTAATAGGCATTTAAACGTCGAAATATCTACAGCGGGAAAGAAATAACAGTCAATTCACGTTCTAAATCGAGGAAATATCGCGCTTTGCGAGCGCCAGGGCTTGTTTCGACGTTGGATCTGTCGTGCACTGTATTCGGCATGTCCAATGGATTAAAATGAGCCTTTAAACGTCGGAATATATCCAGCGGGAAGGAAATTACAGCGACTTTATGCAAAAATCTACGAAAGATCGCGCTTTGCGAGCGCCAGGGCTTGATTCCACGATGGATGCGGCGTGCACTGAATACGGCGTGTAAAATGCAGTTTAATAGGCATTTAAACGTCGAAATATCTACAGCGGGAAAGAAATAACAGTCAATTCACGTTCTAAATCGAGGAAATATCGCGCTTTGCGAGCGCCAGGGCTTGTTTCGACGTTGGATCTGTCGTGCACTGTATTCGGCGTGTGAAATGGAACAAAATGAGCGTTTAAACGTCGAAATATCTCCATCGGGAAGGAAATTACAGCGATTTTTCGCCAAAATCGAAGGAAGATCGCGTTTTGCGAGCGCCAGGGCTTGTTTCGACGTTGAATCTGCCGTACACTGTATTCGGCGTGCAAAATGGAACAAAATGAGCGTTTAAACGTCGAAATATCTCCATCGGGACGGTAATTACAGCGATTTTTCGCCAAAATCGACGAAAGATCGACTCTTGCGAGCGCCAGGGCTTGTTTCGACGTTGGATGTGGCGTCCACTGTATTCGGCGTGTAAAATGGAGTGAAATGAACGTTCATATGTCGAACAATCTCCAACGGGAAAGACATTACAGCGATTTTTCATCAAAATCGACGAAAGATCGCGTTTCACGAGCGCCAGGGCTTGTTTCGACGATGGATGTGGCGTTCACTGTATATGGCGTTTAAAATGGAGTAAACTGAGCGTTTAAACGTGGAAATATCGCGAACGGCAAGGAAATTACAGTAATTTTTCTTTCTAAATCGACGAACGTTCGCGTATTGCGAGCGCCAGGGTTTGTTTCGACAAAGGATGTGGCGTGCACTGTACACGGTGTGTAAAATGGTGTAAAATGATCGTCTAAACGTCGAAATATCTCGAACGGGGAAGAAAATTTCAGTCATTTTACGTTCTAAATCGACGAACGATCGCGTTTTGCGAGCGCCAGGGCTTGTTTCGACGTTGGATCTGCCTTGCACTGTATTCGGCGTGTAAAATGGAACAAAATGAGCGTTTAAACGTCGAAATATCTCCATCGGGAAGGAAATTACAGAGATTTTTCGCCAAAATCGACGGAAGATCGCGTTTTGCGAGCGCCAGGGCTTGTTTCGACGTTGAATCTGCCGTGCACTGTATTCGGCGTGCAAAATGGAACAAAATGAGCGTTTAAACGTCGAAATATCTCCATCGGGACGGTAATTACAGCGATTTTTCGCCAAAATCGACGAAAGATCGACTTTTGCGAGCGCCAGGTCTTGTTTCGACGTTGGATGTGGCTTGCACTGTATTCGGCGTGTAAAATGGAGTGAAATGAACGTTCATATGTCGAACAATCTCCAACGGGAAAGACATTACAGCGATTTTTCATCAAAATCGACGAAAGATCGCGTTTCACGAGCGCCAGGGCTTGTTTCGACGATGGATGTGGCGTTCACTGTATATGGCGTTTAAAATGGAGTAAACTGAGCGTTTAAACGTGGAAATATCGCGAACGGCAAGGAAGTTACAGTAATTTTTCTTTCTAAATCGACGAACGTTCGCGTTTTGCGAGCGCCAGGGTTTGTTTCGACAAAGGATGTGGCGTGCACTGTACACGGTGTGTAAAATGGTGTAAAATGATCGTCTAAACGTTGAAATATCTCGAACGGGGAAGAAAATTTCAGTCATTTTACGTTCTAAATCGACGAACGATCGCGTTTTGCGAGCGCCAGGGCTTGTTTCGACGTTGGATCTGCCTTGCACTGTATTCGGCGTGTAAAATGGAACAAAATGAGCGTTTAAACGTCGAAATATCTCCATCGGGAAGGAAATTACAGCGATTTTTCGCCAAAATCGACGGAAGATCGCGTTTTGCGAGCGCCAGGGCTTGTTTCGACGTTGAATCTGCCGTGCACTGTATTCGGCGTGCAAAATGGAACAAAATGAGCGTTTAAACGTCGAAATATCTCCATCGGGACGGTAATTACAGCGATTTTTCGCCAAAATCGACGAAAGATCGACTTTTGCGAGCGCCAGGGCTTGCTTCGACGTTGGATGTGGCGTCCACTGTATTCGGCGTGTAAAATGGAGTGAAATGAACGTTCATATGTCGAACAATCTCCAACGGGAAAGACATTACAGCGATTTTTCATCAAAATCGACGAAAGATCGCGTTTTCCGAGCGCCAGGGCTTGTTTCGACGATGGATGTGGCGTTCACTGTATATGGCGTTTAAAATGGAGTAAACTGAGCGTTTAAACGTGGAAATATCGCGAACGGCAAGGAAGTTACAGTAATTTTTCTTTCTAAATCGACGAACGTTCGCGTTTTGCGAGCGCCAGGATTTGTTTCGACAAAGGATGTGGCGTGCACTGTACACGGTGTGTAAAATGGTGTAAAATGATCGTCTAAACGTCGAAATATCTCGAACGGGAAGGAAATTGCAGTCACTTTTCGTTCTAAATCGACGAAAGATTGCGTTTTGCGAACGCCAGGGCTTGTTTCGATTATGGATGTGGCGTGCACTGTATTCGTCGTGTAAAATGGAACAAAATGAGCGTTTAAACGTCGAAATATCTCCATCGGGAAGGAAATTACAGCGATTTTTCGCCAAAATCGACGGAAGATCGCGTTTTGCGAGCGCCATGGCTTGTTTCGACGTTGAATCTGCGGTGCACTGTATTCGGCGTGCAAAATGGAACAAAATGAGCGTTTAAACGTCGAAATATCTCCATCGGGACGGTAATTACAGCGATTTTTCGCCAAAATCCGACGAAAGATCGACTTTTGCGAGCGCCAGGGCTTGTTTCGACGTTGGATGTGGCGTCCACTATATTCGGCGTGTAAAATGGAGTGAAATGAACGTTCATATGTCGAACAACCTCCAACGAGAAAGACATTACAGCGATTTTTCATCAAAATCGACGAAAGATCGCGTTTCACGAGCGCCAGGGCTTGTTTCGACGATGGATGTGGCGTTCACTGTATATGGCGTTTAAAAATGGAACAAAATGAGGCGTTTAAAACGTCGAAATATCTCCATCGGGACGGAAATTACAGCGATTTTTCGCCCAAAATCGACGAAAGATCGCGTTTTGCGAGCCCCAGGGCTTGATTCCACGATGGATGCGGCGTGCACTGAATACGGCGTGTAAAATGCAGTTTAATAGGCATTTAAAACGTCGAAATATCTACAGCGGAAAGAAATAACAGTCAATTCACGTTCTAAATCGAAGAAAGATCGCGTTTTGCGAGCGCCAGGGCTTGTTTCGACGTTGGATCTGTCGTGCACTGTATTCGGCGTGTGAAATGGAACAAAATGAGCGTTTAAACGTCGAAATATCTCCATCGGGAAGGAAATTACAGCGATTTTTCGCCAAAATCGACGAAAGATCGCGTTTTGCGAGCGCCAGGGCTTGTTTCGACGTTGAATCTGCCGTACACTGTATTCGGCGTGCAAAATGGAACAAAATGAGCGTTTAAACGTCGAAATATCTCCATCGGGACGGTAATTACAGCGATTTTTCATCAAAATCGACGAAAGATCGCGTTTCACGAGCGCCAGGGCTTGTTTCGACGATGGATGTGGCGTTCACTGTATATGGCGTTTAAAATGGAGTAAACTGAGCGTTTAAACGTGGAAATATCGCGAACGGCAAGGAAATTACAGTAATTTTTCTTTCTAAATCGACGAACGTTCGCGTATTGCGAGCGCCAGGGTTTGTTTCGACAAAGGATGTGGCGTGCACTGTACACGGTGTGTAAAATGGTGTAAAATGATCGTCTAAACGTCGAAATATCTCGAACGGGGAAGAAAAATTTCAGTCATTTTACGTTCTAAATCGACGAAAGATCGCGTTTTGCGAGCGCCAGGGCTTGTTTCGACGTCGGGTGTGGCATGCACTGTATTCGGCGTGTAAAATGGAACAAAATGAGCGTTAAACGTCGAAATATCTCCATCGGGAAGGAAATTACAGCGATTTTTCGCCAAAATCGACGGAAGATCGCGTTTTGCGAGCGCCAGGGCTTGTTTCGACGTTGAATCTGCCGTGCACTGTATTCGGCGTGCAAAATGGAACAAAATGAGCGTTTAAACGTCGAAATATCTCCATCGGGACGGTAATTACTGCGATTTTTCGTCAAAATCGACGAAAGATCGACTTTTGCGAGCGCCAGGTCTTGTTTCGACGTTGGATGTGGCGTCCACTGTATTCGGCGTGTAAAATGGAGTGAAATGAACGTTCATATGTCGAACAATCTCCAACGGGAAAGACATTACAGCGATTTTTCATCAAAATCGACGAAAGATCGCGTTTCACGAGCGCCAGGGCTTGTTTCGACGATGGATGTGGCGTTCACTGTATATGGCGTTTAAAATGGAGTAAACTGAGCGTTTAAACGTGGAAATATCGCGAACGGCAAGGAAATTACAGTAATTTTTCTTTCTAAATCGACGAACGTTCGCGTATTGCGAGCGCCAGGGTTTGTTTCGACAAAGGATGTGGCGTGCACTGTACACGGTGTGTAAAATGGTGTAAAATGATCGTCTAAACGTCGAAATATCTCGAACGGGGAAGAAAATTACAGTCACTTTACGTTCTAAATCGACGAAAGATCGCGTTTTGCGAGCGCCAGGGCTTGTTTCGACGTTGGATCTGCCTTGCACTGTATTCGGCGTGTAAAATGGAACAAAATGAGCGTTTAAACGTCGAAATATCTCCATCGGGAAGAAATTACAGCGATTTTTCGCCAAAATCGACGGAAGATCGCGTTTTGCGAGCGCCAGGGCTTGTTTCGACGTTGAATCTGCCGTACACTGTATTCGGCGTGCAAAATGGAACAAAATGAGCGTTTAAACGTCGAAATATCTCCATCGGGACGGTAATTACAGCGATTTTTCGCCAAAATCGACGAAAGATCGACTCTTGCGAGCGCCAGGGCTTGTTTCGACGTTGGATGTGGCGTCCACTGTATTCGGCGTGTAAAATGGAGTGAAATGAACGTTCATATGTCGAACAATCTCCAACGGGAAAGACATTACAGCGATTTTTCATCAAAATCGACGAAAGATCGCGTTTCACGAGCGCCAGGGCTTGTTTCGACGATGGATGTGGCGTTCACTGTATATGGCGTTTAAAATGGAGTAAACTGAGCGTTTAAACGTGGAAATATCGCGAACGGCAAGGAAGTTACAGTAATTTTTCTTTCTAAATCGACGAACGTTCGCGTTTTGCTAGCGCCAGGGTTTGTTTCGACAAAGGATGTGGCGTGCACTGTACACGGTGTGTAAAATGGTGTAAAATGATCGTCTAAACGTCGAAATATCTCGAACGGGGAAGAAAATTTCAGTCATTTCACGTTCTAAATCGACGAACGATCGTGTTTTGCGAACGCCAGGGCTTGTTTCGACGATGGATGTGGCGTGCACTGTATACGGCGTGTAAAATGGAACAAAATGAGCGTTTAAACGTCGAAATATCTCCATCGGGAAGGAAATTACAGCGATTTTTCGCCAAAATCGCCGAAAGATCGCGTTTTGCGAGCGCCATGGCTTGTTTCGACGTTGAATCTGCCGTGCACTGTATTCGGCGTGCAAAATGGAACAAAATGAGCGTTTAAACGTCGAAATATCTCCATCGGGACGGTAATTACAGCGATTTTTCGCCAAAATCGACGAAAGATCGACTTTTGCGAGCGCCAGGGCTTGTTTCGACGTTGGATGTGGCGTCCACTATATTCGGCGTGTAAAATGGAGTGAAATGAACGTTCATATGTCGAACAACCTCCAACGAGAAAGACATTACAGCGATTTTTCATCAAAATCGACGAAAGATCGCGTTTCACGAGCGCCAGGGCTTGTTTCGACGATGGATGTGGCGTTCACTGTATATGGCGTTTAAAATGGAACAAAATGAGCGTTTAAACGTCGAAATATCTCCATCGGGACGGAAATTACAGCGATTTTTCGCCAAAAATCGACGAAAGATCGCGTTTTGCGAGCCCCAGGGCTTGATTCCACGATGGATGCGGCGTGCACTGAATACGGCGTGTAAAATGCAGTTTAATAGGCATTTAAACGTCGAAATATCTACAGCGGGAAAGAAATAACAGTCAATTCACGTTCTAAATCGAGGAAATATCGCGCTTTGCGAGCGCCAGGGCTTGTTTCGACGTTGGATCTGTGGTGCACTGTATTCGGCGTGTGAAATGGAACAAAATGAGCGTTTAAACGTCGAAATATTTCCATCGGGAAGGAAATTACAGCGATTTTTCGCCAAAATCGAAGGAAGATCGCGTTTTGTGAACGCCAGGGCTTGTTTCGACGTTGAATCTGCCGTACACTGTATTCGGCGTGCAAAATGGAACAAAATGAGCGTTTAAACGTCGAAATATCTCCATCGGGACGGTAATTACAGCGATTTTTCGCCAAAATCGACGAAAGATCGACTCTTGCGAGCGCCAGGGCTTGTTTCGACGTTGGATGTGGCGTCCACTGTATTCGGCATGTAAAATGGAGTGAAATGAACGTTCATATGTCGAACAATCTCCAACGGGAAAGACATTACAGCGATTTTTCATCAAAATCGACGAAAGATCGCGTTTCACGAGCGCCAGGGCTTGTTTCGACGATGGATGTGGCGTTCACTGTATATGGCGTTTAAAATGGAGTAAACTGAGCGTTTAAACGTGGAAATATCGCGAACGGCAAGGAAATTACAGTAATTTTTCTTTCTAAATCGACGAACGTTCGCGTATTGCGAGCGCCAGGGTTTGTTTCGACAAAGGATGTGGCGTGCACTGTACACGGTGTGTAAAATGGTGTAAAATGATCGTCTAAACGTCGAAATATCTCGAACGGGGAAGAAAATTTCAGTCATTTTACGTTCTAAATCGACGAACGATCGCGTTTTGCGAGCGCCAGGGCTTGTTTCGACGTTGCATCTGTCGTGCACTGTATTCGGCGTGTAAAATGGAACAAAATGAGCGTTTAAACGTCGAAATATATCCATCGGGACGGAAATTACAGCGATTTTTCGCCAAAATCGACGAAAGATCGACTTTTGCGAGCGCCAGGGCTTGTTTCGACGTTGGATGTGGCGTCCACTGTATTCGGCATGTAAAATGGAGTGAAATGAACGTTCATATGTCGAACAATCTCCAACGGGAAAGACATTACAGCGATTTTTCATCAAAATCGACGAAAGATCGCGTTTCACGAGCGCCAGGGCTTGTTTCGACGATGGATGTGGCGTTCACTGTATATGGCGTTTAAAATGGAGTAAACTGAGCGTTTAAAACGTGGAAATATCGCGAACGGCAAGGAAATTACAGTAATTTTTCTTTCTAAATCGACGAACGTTCGCGTATTGCGAGCGCCAGGGTTTGTTTCGACAAAGGATGTGGCGTGCACTGTACACGGTGTGTAAAATGGAGTAAAATGATCGTCTAAACGTCGAAATATCTCAAACGGGGAAGAAAATTACAGTCACTTTTCGTTCTAAATCGACAAAAGACCGCGTTTTGCGAGCGCCAGGGCTTGTTTCGACGTTGCATCTGTCGTGCACTGTATTCGGCGTGTAAAATGGAACAAAATGAGCGTTTAAACGTCGAAATATATCCATCGGGACGGAAATTACAGCGATTTTTCGCCAAAAATCGACGAAAGATCGCGTTTTGCGAGCCCCAGGGCTTGTTTCGACGTTGGATCTGTCGTGCACTGTATTCGGCGTGTAAAATGGAACAAAATGAGCGTTTAAACGTCGAAATATCTCCATCGGAACGGAAATTACAGCGATTTTTCGCCAGAAATCGACGAAAGATCGCGTTTTGCGAGCCCCAGGGCTTGTTTCGACGTTGTATCTGTCGTGCACCGTAATCGGCGTGTAAAATGGAACAAAATGAGCGTTTAAACGTCGAAATATCTCCATCGGGACGGAAATTACAGCGATTTTTCGCCAAAAATCGACGAAAGATCGCGTTTTGCGAGCCCCAGGGCTTGTTTCGACGTTGGATCTGTCGTGCACCGTAATCGGCGTGTAAAATGGAACAAAATGAGCGTTTAAACGTCGAAATATCTCCATCGGGACGGAAATTACAGCGATTTTTCGCCAAAAATCGACGAAAGACCGCGTTTTGCGAGCCCCAGGGCTTGTTTCGACGTTGCATCTGTCGTGCACTGTATTCGGCGTGTAAAATGGAACAAAATGAGCGTTTAAACGTCGAAATATCTCCATCGGGAAGGAAATTACAGCGATTTTTCGCCAAAATCGACGGAAGATCGCGTTTTGCGAGCGCCATGGCTTGTTTCGACGTTGAATCTGCCGTGCACTGTATTCGGCGTGCAAAATGGAACAAAATGAGCGTTTAAACGTCGAAATATCTCCATCGGGACGGTAATTACAGCGATTTTTCGCCAAAATCGACGAAAGATCGACTTTTGCGAGCGCCAGGGCTTGTTTCGACGTTGGATGTGGCGTCCACTATATTCGGCGTGTAAAATGGAGTGAAATGAACGTTCATATGTCGAACAACCTCCAACGAGAAAGACATTACAGCGATTTTTCATCAAAATCGACGAAAGATCGCGTTTCACGAGCGCCAGGGCTTGTTTCGACGATGGATGTGGCGTTCACTGTATATGGCGTTTAAAATGGAACAAAATGAGCGTTTTAAACGTCGAAATATCTCCATCGGGACGGAAATTACAGCGATTTTTCGCCAAAAATCGACGAAAGAT